>NW_027362772.1:320614405-320719405 GCF_046119375.1 Phyllobates terribilis
TCCTATATACAGGCACAGTGAGTATCTGTAGTCCTATATACAGCACAGTGAGTATCTGTAGCCCTATATACAGCACAGTGAGTATCTGTAGCTCTATATACAGCACAGTGAGTATTTGTAGCCCTATATACAGGCACAGTGAGTATCTGTAGCCCTATATACAGGCACAGTGAGTATCTGTAGTCCTATATACAGGCACAGTGAGTATCTGTAGTCCTATATACAGCACAGTGAGTATCTGTAGCTCTATATACAGCACAGTGAGTATTTGTAGCCCTATATACAGGCACAGTGAGTATCTGTAGCTCTATATGCAGCACAGTGAGTATCTGTAGTCCTATATACAGCACAGTGAGTATCTGTAGTCCTATATACAGCACAGTGAGTATCTGTAGTCCTATATACAGGCACAGTGAGTATCTGTAGCCCTATATACAGCACAGTGAGTATCTGTAGCTCTATATACAGCACAGTGAGTATCTGTAGCCCTATATACAGGCACAGTGAGTATCTGTAGCTCTATATACAGGACAGTGAGTATCTGTAGCCCTATATACAGGCACAGTGAGTATCTGTAGCCCTATATACAGGCACAGTGAGTATCTGTAGACCTATATACAGGACAGTGAGTATCTGTAGCCCTATATACAGGCACCAGTGAGTATCTGTAGCCCTATATACAGGCACAGTGAGTATCTGTAGCCCTATATACAGGCACAGTGAGTATCTGTAGTTCTATATACAGCACAGTGAGTATCTGTAGCCCTATATACAGGCACAGTGAGTATCTGTAGTCTATATACAGCACAGTGAGTATTTGTAGCCCTATATACAGGCACAGTGAGTATCTGTAGTCCTATATACAGGCACAGTGAGTATCTGTAGCCCTATATACAGGCACAGTGAGTATCTGTAGTCCTATATACAGGCACAGTGAGTATCTGTAGTCCTATATACAGCACAGTGAGTATCTGTAGCCCTATATACAGGCACAGTGAGTATCTGTAGCTCTATATACAGCACAGTGAGTATTTGTAGCCCTATATACAGGCACAGTGAGTATCTGTAGTCCTATATACAGCACAGTGAGTATCTGTAGCCCTATATACAGGCACAGTGAGTATCTGTAGTCCTATATACAGGCACAGTGAGTATCTGTAGTCCTATATACAGCACAGTGAGTATCTGTAGCCCTATATACAGGCACAGTGAGTATCTGTAGCTCTATATACAGCACAGTGAGTATCTGTAGCCCTATATACAGGCACAGTGAGTATCTGTAGCCCTATATACAGGCACAGTGAGTATCTGTAGTCCCTATATACAGGCACAGTGAGTATCTGTAGTCCTATATACAGCACAGTGAGTATCTGTAGCCCTATATACAGGCACAGTGAGTATCTGTAGCTCTATATACAGCACAGTGAGTATTTGTAGCCCTATATACAGGCACAGTGAGTATCTGTAGTCCTATATACAGCACAGTGAGTATCTGTAGCCCTATATACAGGCACAGTGAGTATCTGTAGTCCTATATACAGGCACAGTGAGTATCTGTAGCTCTATATACAGCACAGTGAGTATCTGTAGCCCTATATACAGGCACAGTGAGTATCTGTAGTCCTATATACAGGCACAGTGAGTATCTGTAGTTCTATATACAGCACAGTGAGTATCTGTAGCCCTATATACAGGCACAGTGAGTATCTGTAGTCCTATATACAGGCACAGTGAGTATCTGTAGCCCTATATACAGGCACAGTGAGTATCTGTAGTTCCTATATACAGCACAGTGAGTATCTGTAGCCCTATATACAGGCACAGTGAGTATCTGTAGTCCTATATACAGGCACAGTGAGTATCTGTAGCTCTATATACAGGCACAGTGAGTATCTGTAGTTCTATATACAGCACAGTGAGTATCTGTAGCCCTATATACAGGCACAGTGAGTATCTGTAGTCCTATATACAGCACAGTGAGTATCTGTAGCCCTATATACAGGCACAGTGAGTATCTGTAGCCCTATATACAGGCACAGTGAGTATCTGTAGCCCTATATACAGGCACAGTGAGTATCTGTAGTCCTATATACAGCACAGTGAGTATCTGTAGCCCTATATACAGGCACAGTGAGTATCTGTAGCTCTATATACAGGCACAGTGAGTATCTGTAGTCCTATATACAGCACAGTGAGTATCTGTAGCCCTATATACAGGCACAGTGAGTATCTGTAGTCCTATATACAGGCACAGTGAGTATCTGTAGTCCTATATACAGCACAGTGAGTATCTGTAGTCCTATATACAGCACAGTGAGTATCTGTAGCCCTATATACAGGCACAGTGAGTATCTGTAGCTCTATATACAGGCACAGTGAGTATCTGTAGTCCTATATACAGGCACAGTGAGTATCTGTAGCTCTATATACAGGCACAGTGAGTATCTGTAGCCCTATATACAGGCAGAGTGAGTATCTGTAGCCCTATATACAGCACAGTGAGTATCTGTAGCCCTATATACAGGCAGAGTGAGTATCTGTAGCCCTATATACAGCACAGTGAGTATCTGTAGCTCTATATACAGGCACAGTGAGTATCTGTAGCCCTATATACAGGCACAGTGAGTATCTGTAGCTCTATATACAGGCACAGTGAGTATCTGTAGCCCTATATACAGGCAGAGTGAGTATCTGTAGCCCTATATACAGCACAGTGAGTATCTGTAGCCCTATATACAGCACAGTGAGTATCTGTAGTTCTATATACAGGCACAGTGAGTATCTGTAGTCCTATATACAGGCACAGTGAGTATCTGTAGCCCTATATACAGGCACAGTGAGTATCTGTAGCTCTATATACAGGCACAGTGAGTATCTGTAGCCCTATATACAGGCACAGTGAGTATCTGTAGCCCTATATACAGGCAGAGTGAGTATCTGTAGCCCTATATACAGCACAGTGAGTATCTGTAGCCCTATATACAGCACAGTGAGTATCTGTAGTTCTATATACAGGCACAGTGAGTATCTGTAGTTCTATATACAGGCACAGTGAGTATCTGTAGTCCTATATACAGGCACAGTGAGTATCTGTAGTTCTATATACAGGCACAGTGAGTATCTGTAGTCCTATATACAGGCACAGTGAGTATCTGTAGCCCTATATACAGCACAGTGAGTATCTGTAGCCCTATATACAGCACAGTGAGTATCTGTAGCCCTATATACAGGCACAGTGAGTATCTGTAGCCCTATATAC
The DNA here is from genome assembly GCF_046119375.1 of Phyllobates terribilis. Taxonomy (NCBI): domain Eukaryota; kingdom Metazoa; phylum Chordata; class Amphibia; order Anura; family Dendrobatidae; genus Phyllobates; species Phyllobates terribilis. Next base: position 320,617,665 of record NW_027362772.1, read on the forward strand.
AGGCACAGTGAGTATCTGTAGCCCTATATACAGGCACAGTGAGTATCTGTAGCTCTATATACAGGCACAGTGAGTATTTGTAGCCCTATATACAGCACAGTGAGTATCTGTAGTCCTATATACAGGCAGAGTGAGTATTTGTAGCCCTATATACAGCACAGTGAGTATCTGTAGCCCTATATACAGCACAGTGAGTATCTGTAGCCCTATATACAGGCACAGTGAGTATCTGTAGCCCTATATACAGGCACAGTGAGTATCTGTAGCCCTATATACAGGCACAGTGAGTATCTGTAGCTCTATATACAGGCACAGTGAGTATCTGTAGCTCTATATACAGGCACAGTGAGTATCTGTAGTCCTATATACAGGCACAGTGAGTATCTGTAGCCCTATATACAGCACAGTGAGTATCTGTAGTTCTATATACAGCACAGTGAGTATCTGTAGCTCTATATACAGCACAGTGAGTATCTGTAGCTCTATATACAGCACAGTGAGTATCTGTAGCTCTATATACAGCACAGTGAGTATCTGTAGCTCTATATACAGCACAGTGAGTATCTGTAGCTCTATATACAGCACAGTGAGTATCTGTAGTCCTATATACAGGCACAGTGAGTATCTGTAGTCCTATATACAGGCACAGTGAGTATCTGTAGCTCTATATACAGGCACAGTGAGTATCTGTAGCCCTATATACAGGCACAGTGAGTATCTGTAGCTCTATATACAGGCACAGTGAGTATCTGTAGTCCTATATACAGGCACAGTGAGTATCTGTTGTCCTATATACAGGCACAGTGAGTATCTGTAGTCCTATATACAGGCACAGTGAGTATCTGTAGTCCTATATACAGGCACAGTGAGTATCTGTAGTCCTATATACAGGCACAGTGAGTATCTGTAGTCCTATATACAGGCACAGTGAGTATCTGTAGCTCTATATACAGGCACAGTGAGTATCTGTAGTCCTATATACAGGCACAGTGAGTATCTGTAGTCCTATATACAGGCACAGTGAGTATCTGTAGTCCTATATACAGGCACAGTGAGTATCTGTAGCTCTATATACAGGCACAGTGAGTATCTGTAGCCCTATATACAGGCACAGTGAGTATCTGTAGCTCTATATACAGGCACAGTGAGTATCTGTAGTCCTATATACAGGCACAGTGAGTATCTGTAGTTCTATATACAGCACAGTGAGTATCTGTATTCCTATATACAGGCACAGTGAGTATCTGTAGCTCTATATACAGGCACAGTGAGTATCTGTAGTTCTATATACAGCACAGTGAGTATCTGTAGCCCTATATACAGGCACAGTGAGTATCTGTAGTCCTATATACAGCACAGTGAGTATCTGTAGCCCTATATACAGCACAGTGAGTATCTGTAGCCCTATATACAGGCACAGTGAGTATCTGTAGTCCTATATACAGCACAGTGAGTATCTGTAGCTCTATATACAGGCACAGTGAGTATCTGTAACCCTATATACAGGCACAGTGAGTATCTGTAGACCTATATACAGGCACAGTGAGTATCTGTAGCCCTATATACAGCACAGTGAGTATCTGTAGCCCTATATACAGCACAGTGAGTATCTGTAGCCCTATATACAGCACAGTGAGTATCTGTAGCCCTATACACAGAACAGTGAGTATCTGTAGCCCTATATACAGGCAGAGTGAGTATTTCTAGCCCTATATACAGCACAGTGAGTATCTGTAGCCCTATATACAGCACAGTGAGTATCTGTAGCCCTATATACAGGCACAGTGAGTATCTGTAGTCCTATATACAGCACAGTGAGTATCTGTAGCTCTATATACAGGCACAGTGAGTATCTGTAGCTCTATATACAGCACAGTGAGTATCTGTAGCTCTATATACAGGCACAGTGAGTATCTGTAGCCCTATATACAGCACAGTGAGTATCTGTAGCTCTATATACAGCACAGTGAGTATCTGTAGCTCTATATACAGCACAGTGAGTATCTGTAGCTCTATATACAGGCACAGTGAGTATCTGTAGCCCTATATACAGCACAGTGAGTATCTGTAGCTCTATATACAGCACAGTGAGTATCTGTAGCCCTATATACAGCACAGTGAGTATCTGTAGTCCTATATACAGGCACAGTGAGTATCTGTAGCCCTATATACAGCACAGTGAGTATCTGTAGCTCTATATACAGCACAGTGAGTATCTGTAGCCCTATATACAGCACAGTGAGTATCTGTAGTCCTATATACAGGCACAGTGAGTATCTGTAGTCCTATATACAGCACAGTGAGTATCTGTAGTTCTATATACAGCACAGTGAGTATCTGTAGCCCTATATACAGGCACAGTGAGTATCTGTAGCCCTATATACAGGCACAGTGAGTATCTGTAGCTCTATATACAGCACAGTGAGTATCTGTAGCCCTATATACAGGCACAGTGAGTATCTGTAGCCCTATATACAGGCACAGTGAGTATCTGTAGCCCTATATACAGGCACAGTGAGTATCTGTAGTCCTATATACAGCACAGTGAGTATCTGTAGCCCTATATACAGGCACAGTGAGTATCTGTAGCCCTATATACAGTACAGTGAGTATCTGTAGCTCTATATACAGGCACAGTGAGTATCTGTAGCTCTATATACAGGCACAGTGAGTATCTGTAGTCCTATATACAGCACAGTGAGTATCTGTAGCTCTATATACAGGCACAGTGAGTATCTGTAGCCCTATATACAGGCACAGTGAGTATCTGTAGCTCTATATACAGCACAGTGAGTATCTGTAGCTCTATATACAGCACAGTGAGTATCTGTAGTCCTATATACAGCACAGTGAGTATCTGTAGCTCTATATACAGGCACAGTGAGTATCTGTAGCCCTATATACAGGCACAGTGAGTATCTGTAGCTCTATATACAGCACAGTGAGTATCTGTAGCTCTATATACAGGCACAGTGAGTATCTGTAGCCCTATATACAGGCACAGTGAGTATCTGTAGTCCTATATACAGCACAGTGAGTATCTGTAGCCCTATATACAGGCACAGTGAGTATCTGTAGTCCTATATACAGCACAGTGAGTATCTGTAGTTCTATATACAGCACAGTGAGTATCTGTAGCCCTATATACAGGCACAGTGAGTATCTGTAGTCCTATATACAGGCACAGTGAGTATCTGTAGCTCTATATACAGGCACAGTGAGTATCTGTAGTTCTATATACAGCACAGTGAGTATCTGTAGCCCTATATACAGGCACAGTGAGTATCTGTAGTCCTATATACAGCACAGTGAGTATCTGTAGCCCTATATACAGCACAGTGAGTATCTGTAGTCCTATATACAGGCACAGTGAGTATCTGTAGTCCTATATACAGCACAGTGAGTATCTGTAGCTCTATATACAGGCACAGTGAGTATCTGTAGCCCTATATACAGGCACAGTGAGTATCTGTAACCCTATATACAGGCACAGTGAGTATCTGTAGACCTATATACAGGCACAGTGAGTATCTGTAACCCTATATACAGGCACAGTGAGTATCTGTAGACCTATATACAGGCACAGTGAGTATCTGTAGCCCTATATACAGCACAGTGAGTATCTGTAGCCCTATATACAGGCACAGTGAGTATCTGTAACCCTATATACAGGCACAGTGAGTATCTGTAGACCTATATACAGGCACAGTGAGTATCTGTAGCCCTATATACAGCACAGTGAGTATCTGTAGCCCTATATACAGCACAGTGAGTATCTGTAGCCCTATATACAGCACAGTGAGTATCTGTAGCCCTATACACAGAACAGTGAGTATCTGTAGCCCTATATACAGGCAGAGTGAGTATTTGTAGCCCTATATACAGCACAGTGAGTATCTGTAGCCCTATATACAGCACAGTGAGTATCTGTAGCCCTATATACAGGCACAGTGAGTATCTGTAGTCCTATATACAGCACAGTGAGTATCTGTAGCTCTATATACAGGCACTGTGAGTATCTGTAGCCCTATATACAGGCACAGTGAGTATCTGTAGCTCTATATACAGCACAGTGAGTATCTGTAGCTCTATATACAGGCACAGTGAGTATCTGTAGCTCTATATACAGGCACAGTGAGTATCTGTAGCCCTATATACAGCACAGTGAGTATCTGTAGCTCTATATACAGGCACAGTGAGTATCTGTAGCCCTATATACAGGCACAGTGAGTATCTGTAGTCCTATATACAGCACAGTGAGTATCTGTAGTCCTATATACAGGCACAGTGAGTATCTGTAGTCCTATATACAGCACAGTGAGTATCTGTAGCTCTATATACAGCACAGTGAGTATCTGTAGTCCTATATACAGGCACAGTGAGTATCTGTAGTCCTATATACAGCACAGTGAGTATCTGTAGCTCTATATACAGCACAGTGAGTATCTGTAGCTCTATATACAGCACAGTGAGTATCTGTAGCTCTATATACAGCACAGTGAGTATCTGTAGCTCTATATACAGCACAGTGAGTATCTGTAGCCCTATATACAGGCACAGTGAGTATCTGTAGCTCTATATACAGGCACAGTGAGTATCTGTAGCTCTATATACAGCACAGTGAGTATCTGTAGCCCTATATACAGGCACAGTGAGTATCTGTAGTCCTATATACAGCACAGTGAGTATCTGTAGCCCTATATACAGGCACAGTGAGTATCTGTAGCCCTATATACAGGCACAGTGAGTATCTGTAGCTCTATATACAGCACAGTGAGTATCTGTAGCTCTATATACAGGCAGAGTGAGTATCTGTAGCTCTATATACAGCACAGTGAGTATCTGTAGCTCTATATACAGGCACAGTGAGTATCTGTAGCTCTATATACAGGCACAGTGAGTATCTGTAGCTCTATATACAGCACAGTGAGTATCTGTAGCTCTATATACAGGCACAGTGAGTATCTGTAGCTCTATATACAGCACAGTGAGTATCTGTAGCTCTATATACAGGCACAGTGAGTATCTGTAGCTCTATATACAGGCACAGTGAGTATCTGTAGTCCTATATACAGGCACAGTGAGTATCTGTAGCTCTATATACAGCACAGTGAGTATCTGTAGACCTATATACAGCACAGTGAGTATCTGTAACTCTATATACAGGCACAGTGAGTATCTGTAGCTCTATATACAGGCACAGTGAGTATCTGTAGCTCTATATACAGCACAGTGAGTATCCCTAACCCTATATACAGACACAGTGAGTATCTGTAGCTCTATATACAGCACAGTGAGTATCCCTAACCCTATATACAGGCACAGTGAGTATCTGTAGCTCTATATACAGCACAGTGAGTATCCCTAACCCTATATACAGGCACAGTGAGTATCTGTAGCTCTATATACAGCACAGTGAGTATCTGTAGTCCTGTATACAGGCACAGTGAGTATCTGTAGCTCTATATACAGCACAGTGAGTATCTGTAGCTCTATATACAGGCACAGTGAGTATCTGTAGCTCTATATACAGGCACAGTGAGTATCTGTAGCTCTATATACAGCATAGTGAATATCTGTAGCTCTATATACAGCACAGTGAGTATCTGTAGCTCTATATACAGCACAGTGAGTATCTGTAGCTCTATATACAGCACAGTGAGTATCTGTAGCTCTATATACAGGCACAGTGAGTATCTGTAGCTCTATATACAGGCACAGTGAGTATCTGTAGCTCTATATACAGCACAGTGAGTATCTGTAGCCCTATATACAGCACAGTGAGTATCTGTAGCCCTATATACAGGCACAGTGAGTATCTGTAGTCCTATATACAGCACAGTGAGTATCTGTAGCTCTATATACAGCACAGTGAATATCTGTAGCCCTATATACAGGCACAGTGAGTATCTGTAGCTCTATATACAGCACATTGAGTATCTGTAGCTCTATATACAGCACAGTGAGTATCTGTAGCCCTATATAGAGGCACAGTGAGTATCTGTAGCTCTATATACAGCACAGTGAATATCTGTAGCCCTATATACAGGCACAGTGAGTATCTGTAGCTCTATATACAGCACAGTGAGTATCTGTAGCTCTATATACAGCACAGTGAGTATCTGTAGCCCTATATACAGGCACAGTGAGTATCTGTAGCTCTATATACAGCACAGTGAGTATCTGTAGCCCTATATACAGGCACAGTGAGTATCTGTAGCTCTATATACAGCACATTGAGTATCTGTAGCTCTATATACAGCACAGTGAGTATCTGTAGCCCTATATAGAGGCACAGTGAGTATCTGTAGCTCTATATACAGCACAGTGAGTATCTGTAGTCCTGTATACAGGCACAGTGAGTATGTGTAGCTCTATATACAGCACAGTGAGTATCTGTAGACCTATATACAGCATAGTGAATATCTGTAGCTCTATATACAGCACAGTGAGTATCTGTAGCTCTATATACAGCACAGTGAGTATCTGTAGCTCTATATACAGCACAGTGAGTATCTGTAGCTCTATATACAGGCACAGTGAGTATCTGTAGCTCTATATACAGCACAGTGAGTATCTGTAGCCCTATATACAGGCACAGTGAGTATCTGTAGCCCTATATACAGCACAGTGAGTATCTGTAGCCCTATATACAGGCACAGTGAGTATCTGTAGTCCTATATACAGCACAGTGAGTATCTGTAGCTCTATATACAGCACAGTGAGTATCTGTAGCCCTATATACAGCACAGTGAGTATCTGTAGCCCTATATACAGGCACAGTGAGTATCTGTAGTCATATATACAGCACAGTGAGTATCTGTAGCTCTATATACAGCACAGTGAATATCTGTAGCCCTATATACAGGCACAGTGAGTATCTGTAGCTCTATATACAGCACAGTGAGTATCTGTAGCCCTATATACAGGCACAGTGAGTATCTGTAGCTCTATATACAGCACATTGAGTATCTGTAGCTCTATATACAGGCACAGTGAGTATCTGTAGCTCTATATACAGGCACAGTGAGTATCTGTAGCCCTATATACAGGCACAGTGAGTATCTGTAGTCCTATATACAGGCACAGTGAGTATCTGTAGCTCTATATACAGGCACAGTGAGTATCTGTAGCTCTATATACAGCACAGTGAGTATCTGTAGCTCTATATACAGCACAGTGAGTATCTGTAGCTCTATATACAGCACAGTGAGTATCTGTAGCTCTATATACAGGCACAGTGAGTATCTGTAGCCCTATATACAGCACAGTGAGTATCTGTAGCTCTATATACAGGCACAGTGAGTATCTGTAGCTCTATATACAACACATTGAGTATCTGTAGCTCTATATACAGCACAGTGAGTATCTGTAGCTCTATATACAGGCACAGTGAGTATCTGTAGCTCTATATACAGACACAGTGAGTATCTGTAGACCTATATACAGCACAGTGAGTATCTGTAGCCCTATATACAGACACAGTGAGTATCTGTAGTCCTATATACAGGCACAGTGAGTATCTGTAGCTCTATATACAGCACAGTGAGTATCTGTAGCTCTATATACAGCACAGTGAGTATCTGTAGCTCTATATACAGCACAGTGAGTATCTGTAGCTCTATATACAGGCACAGTGAGTATCTGTAGCCCTATATACAGCACAGTGAGTATCTGTAGCTCTATATACAGGCACAGTGAGTATCTGTAGCTCTATATACAACACAGTGAGTATCTGTAGCTCTATATACAGCACAGTGAGTATCTGTAGCTCTATATACAGGCACAGTGAGTATCTGTAGCTCTATATACAGACACAGTGAGTATCTGTAGACCTATATACAGCACAGTGAGTATCTGTAGCCCTATATACAGACACAGTGAGTATCTGTAGTCCTATATACAGGCACAGTGAGTATCTGTAGCTCTATATACAGCACAGTGAGTATCTGTAGCTCTATATACAGGCACAGTGAGTATCTGTAGCTCTATATACAGCACAGTGAGTATCTGTAGCTCTATATACAGCACAGTGAGTATCTGTAGCTCTATATACAGCACAGTGAGTATCTGTAGCCCTATATACAGGCACAGTGAGTATCTGTAGCTCTATATTCAGGCACAGTGAGTATCTGTAGCTCTATATACAGGCACAGTGAGTATCTGTAGCTCTATATACAGGCACAGTGAGTATCTGTAGCTCTATATACAGCACAGTGAGTATCTTTAGCTCTATATACAGCACAGTGAGTATCTGTAGCTCTATATACAGGCACAGTGAGTATCTGTAGCCCTATATACAGCACAGTGAGTATCTGTAGCTCTATATACAGGCACAGTGAGTATCTGTAGCTCTATATACAGCACAGTGAGTATCTTTAGCTCTATATACAGCACAGTGAGTACCTGTAGCTCTATATACAGGCACAGTGAGTATCTGTAGCCCTATATACAGCACAGTGAGTATCTGTAGCTCTATATACAGGCACAGTGAGTATCTGTAACCCTATATACAGGCACAGTGACTATCTGTAGCCCTATATACAGGCACAGTGAGTAACTGTAGCTCTATATACAGGCACAGTGAGTATCTGTAGCCCTACATACAGGCACAGTGAGTATCTGTAGCCCTATATACAGGGACAGTGAGTATCTGTAGCCCTATATACAGCACAGTGAGTATCTGTAGCCCTATATACAGGCACAGTGAGTATCTGTAGCCCTATATACAGGCACAGTGAGTATCTGTAGCTCTATATACAGGCACAGTGAGTATCTGTATCTCTATATACAGCACAGTGAGTATCTGTAGCCCTATATACAGGCACAGTGAGTATCTGTAGCCCTATATACAGCACAGTGAGTATCTGTAGCTCTATATACAGCACAGTGAGTATCTGTAGCTCTATATACAGGCACATTGAGTATCTGTAGCCCTATATACAGCACAGTGAGTATCTGTAGACCTATATACAGCACAGTGAGTATCTGTAGTCCTATATACAGCACAGTGAGTATCTGTAGCCCTATATACAGCACAGTGAGTATCTGTAGCCCTATATACCGGCACAGTGAGTATCTGTAGCTCTATATACAGGCACAGTGAGTATCTGTAGTCCTATATACAGCACAGTGAGTATCTGTAGCTCTATATACAGCAGAGTGAGTATCTGTAGACCTATATACAGGCACAGTGAGTATCTGTAGACCTATATACAGGCACAGTGAGTATCTGTAGCCCTATATACAGGCACAGTGAGTATCTGTAGTCCTATATACAGCACAGTGAGTATCTGTAGCTCTATATACAGCACAGTGAGTATCTGTAGCTCTATATACAGCACAGTGAGTATCTGTAGCCCTATATACCGGCACAGTGAGTATCTGTAGCTCTATATACAGGCACAGTGAGTATCTGTAGCTCTATATACAGGCACAGTGAGTATCTGTAGCCCTATATACAGCACAGTGAGTATCTGTAGCTCTATATACAGCAGAGTGAGTATCTGTAGCCCTATATACAGGCACTGTGAGTATCTGTAGTCCTATATACAGGCACAGTGGGTATCTGTAGCTCTATATACAGGCACAGTGAGTATCTGTAGCCCTATATACTGGCACAGTGAGTATCTGTAGCCCTATATACAGCACAGTGATTATCTGTAGCCCTATATACAGGCACAGTGAGTATCTGTAGCTCTATATACAGCACAATGAGTATCTGTAGCTCTTTATACAGGCACAGTGAGTATCTGTATCCCTATATACAGCACAGTGAGTATCTGTAGCTCTATATACAGCACAGTGAGTATCTGTAGCTCTTTATACAGGCACAGTGAGTATCTGTATCCCTATATACAGCACAGTGAGTATCTGTAGCTCTATATACAGCACAGTGAGTATCTGTAGTCCTATATACAGGCACAGTGAGTATCTGTAGACCTATATACAGGCACAGTGAGTATCTGTAGTCCTATATACAGGCACAGTGGGTATCTGTAGCTCTATATACAGGCACAGTGAGTATCTGTAGCCCTATATACTGGCACAGTGAGTATCTGTAGCCCTATATACAGCACAGTGATTATCTGTAGCCCTATATACAGGCACAGTGAGTATCTGTAGCTCTATATACAGCACAGTGAGTATCTGTAGCTCTTTATACAGGCACAGTGAGTATCTGTATCCCTATATACAGCACAGTGAGTATCTGTAGCTCTATATACAGCACAGTGAGTATCTGTAGTCCTATATACAGGCACAGTGAGTATCTGTAGACCTATATACAGGCACAGTGAGTATCTGTAGTCCTATATACAGGCACAGTGGGTATCTGTAGCTCTATATACAGGCACAGTGAGTATCTGTAGCCCTATATACTGGCACAGTGAGTATCTGTAGCCCTATATACAGCACAGTGATTATCTGTAGCCCTATATACAGGCACAGTGAGTATCTGTAGCTCTATATACAGCACAATGAGTATCTGTAGCCCTATATACAGCACAGTGAGTATCTGTAGCTCTTTATACAGGCACAGTGAGTATCTGTATCCCTATATACAGCACAGTGAGTATCTGTAGCTCTATATACAGCACAGTGAGTATCTGTAGTCCTATATACAGGCACAGTGAGTATCTGTAGACCTATATACAGGCACAGTGAGTATCTGTAGCTCTATATACAGCACAGTGAGTATCTGTAGCTCTATATACAGGCACAGTGAGTATCTGTAGCTCTATATACAGGCACAGTGAGTATCTGTAGCCCTATATACAGCACAGTGAGTATCTGTAGCCCTATATACCGGCACAGTGAGTATCTGTAGCTCTATATACAGGCACAGTGAGTATCTGTAGTCCTATATACAGCACAGTGAGTATCTGTAGCTCTATATACAGAACAGTGAGTATCTGTAGCTCTATATACAGCACAGTGAGTATCTGTAGCCCTATATACAGGCACAGTGAGTATCTGTAGCCCTATATACAGCACAGTGAGTATCTGTAGCCCTATATACCGGCACAGTGAGTATCTGTAGCTCTATATACAGGCACAGTGAGTATCTGTAGCTCTATATACAGAACAGTGAGTATCTGTAGCTCTATATACAGCACAGTGAGTATCTGTAGCCCTATATACAGGCACAGTGAGTATCTGTAGCTCTATATACTGGCACAGTGAGTATCTGTAGCTCTATATACAGCACAGTGAGTATCTGTAGCCCTATATACAGGCACAGTGAGTATCTGTAGTCCTATATACAGCACAGTGAGTATCTGTAGCTCTATATACAGCACAGTGAGTATCTGTAGCCCTATATACAGGCACAGTGAGTATCTGTAGCTCTATATACAGCACAATGAGTATCTGTAGCCCTATATACAGCACAGTGAGTATCTGTAGCTCTTTATACAGGCACAGTGAGTATCTGTATCCCTATATACAGCACAGTGAGTATCTGTAGCCCTATATACAGCACAGTGAGTATCTGTAGCTCTATATACAGGCACAGTGAGTATCTGTAGCTCTATATACAGCACAATGAGTATCTGTAGCCCTATATACAGCACAGTGAGTATCTGTAGCTCTATATACAGCACAGTGAGTATCTGTAGCTCTTTATACAGGCACAGTGAGTATCTGTATCCCTATATACAGCACAGTGAGTATCTGTAGCCCTATATACAGGCACAGTGAGTATCTGTAGTCCTATATACAGCACAGTGAGTATCTGTAGCTCTATATACAGCACAGTGAGTATCTGTAGCCCTATATACAGGCACAGTGAGTATCTGTAGCTCTATATACAGCACAATGAGTATCTGTAGCCCTATATACAGCACAGTGAGTATCTGTAGCTCTTTATACAGGCACAGTGAGTATCTGTATCCCTATATACAGCACAGTCAGTATCTGTAGCTCTATATACAGCGCAGTGAGTATCTGTTGTCCTATATTACAGCACAGTGAGTATCTGTAGCCCTATATACAGCACAGTGAGTATCTGTAGCTCTATATACAGCACAGTGAGTATCTGTAGACCTATATACAGGCACAGTGAGTATCTGTAGCTCTATATACAGCACAGTGAGTATCTGTAGCTCTATATACAGGCACAGTGAGTATCTGTAGCTCTATATACAGGCACAGTGAGTATCTGTAGCCCTATATACAGCACAGTGAGTATCTGTAGCTCTATATACAGGCACAGTGAGTATCTGTAGCTCTATATACAGAACAGTGAGTATCTGTAGCTCTATATACAGCACAGTGAGTATCTGTAGCCCTATATACAGGCACAGTGAGTATCTGTAGTCCTATATACAGCACAGTGAGTATCTGTAGCCCTATATACACGCACAGTGAGTATCTGTAGCCCTATATACAGCACAGTGAGTATCTGTAACCCTATATACAGCACAGTGAGTATCTGTAACCCTATATACAGCACAGTGAGTATCTGTAACCCTATATACAGCACAGTGAGTATCTGTAGTCCTATATACAGGCACAGTGAGTATCTGTAGCTCTATATACAGCACAGTGAGTATCTGTAGCCCTATATACAGGCACAGTGAGTATCTGTAGCTCTATATACTGGCACAGTGAGTATCTGTAGCTCTATATACAGCACAGTGAGTATCTGTAGCCCTATATACAGGCACAGTGAGTATCTGTAGTCCTATATACAGCACAGTGAGTATCTGTAGCTCTATATACAGCACAGTGAGTATCTGTAGCCCTATATACAGGCACAGTGAGTATCTGTAGCTCTATATACAGCACAATGAGTATCTGTAGCCCTATATACAGCACAGTGAGTATCTGTAGCTCTTTATACAGGCACAGTGAGTATCTGTATCCCTATATACAGCACAGTGAGTATCTGTAGCCCTATATACAGGCACAGTGAGTATCTGTAGCTCTATATACAGCACAATGAGTATCTGTAGCCCTATATACAGCACAGTGAGTATCTGTAGCTCTATATACAGCACAGTGAGTATCTGTAGCTCTTTATACAGGCACAGTGAGTATCTGTATCCCTATATACAGCACAGTGAGTATCTGTAGCCCTATATACTGGCACAGTGAGTATCTGTAGCTCTATATACAGCACAGTGAGTATCTGTAGCCCTATATACAGGCACAGTGAGTATCTGTAGTCCTATATACAGCACAGTGAGTATCTGTAGCTCTATATACAGCACAGTGAGTATCTGTAGCCCTATATACAGCACAGTGAGTATCTGTAGCTCTTTATACAGGCACAGTGAGTATCTGTATCCCTATATACAGCACAGTGAGTATCTGTAGCCCTATATACAGCACAGTGAGTATCTGTAGCTCTATATACAGCACAGTGAGTATCTGTAGCCCTACATACAGGCACAGTGAGTATCTGTAGCTCTATATACAGCACAGTGAGTATCTGTAGCCCTATATACAGGCACAGTGAGTATCTGTAGCTCTATATACAGCACAGTGAGTATCTGTAGCTCTTTATACAGGCACAGTGAGTATCTGTATCCCTATATGCAGCACAGTGAGTATCTGTAGCTCTATATACAGCACAATGAGTATCTATAGCCCTATATACAGGCACAGTGAGTATCTGTAGCCCTATATACAGGCACAGTGAGTATCTGTAGTCCTATATACAGCACAGTGAGTATCTGTAGCTCTATATACAGCACAGTGAGTATCTGTAGCCCTATATACAGGCACAGTGAGTATCTGTAGCTCTATATACAGCACAATGAGTATCTGTAGCCCTATATACAGCACAGTGAGTATCTGTAGCTCTTTATACAGGCACAGTGAGTATCTGTATCCCTATATACAGCACAGTCAGTATCTGTAGCTCTATATACAGCGCAGTGAGTATCTGTTGTCCTATATTACAGCACAGTGAGTATCTGTAGCCCTATATACAGCACAGTGAGTATCTGTAGCTCTATATACAGCACAGTGAGTATCTGTAGCCCTATATACAGGCACAGTGAGTATCTGTAGCCCTATATACAGGCACAGTGAGTATCTGTAGCCCTATATACAGGCACAGTGAGTATCTGTAGCTCTATATACAGCACAGTGAGTATCTGTAGCTCTATATACAGGCGCAGTGAGTATCTGTTGTCCTATATTACAGCACAGTGAGTATCTGTAGACCTATATACAGGCACAGTGAGTATCTGTAGCCCTATATACAGCACAGTGAGTATCTGTAGACCTATATACAGGCACAGTGAGTATCTGTAGCCCTATATACAGCACAGTGAGTATCTGTAGCCCTATATACCGGCACAGTGAGTATCTGTAGCTCTATATACAGGCACAGTGAGTATCTGTAGCTCTATATACAGCACAGTGAGTATCTGTAGCTCTATATACAGCACAGTGAGTATCTGTAGCCCTATATACACGCACAGTGAGTATCTGTAGCCCTATATACAGCACAGTGAGTATCTGTAACCCTATATACAGCACAGTGAGTATCTGTAACCCTATATACAGCACAGTGAGTATCTGTAACCCTATATACAGCACAGTGAGTATCTGTAGTCCTATATACAGGCACAGTGAGTATCTGTAGCCCTATATACTGGCACAGTGAGTATCTGTAGCCCTATATACAGGCACAGTGAGTATCTGTAGCTCTATATACAGCACAATGAGTATCTGTAGCCCTATATACAGCACAGTGAGTATCTGTAGCTCTTTATACAGCACAGTGAGTATCTGTAGCTCTATATACAGCGCAGTGAGTATCTGTTGTCCTATATTACAGCACAGTGAGTATCTGTAGCCCTATATACAGCACAGTGAGTATCTGTAGCTCTATATACAGCACAGTGAGTATCTGTAGCCCTATATACAGGCACAGTGAGTATCTGTAGCCCTATATACAGGCACAGTGAGTATCTGTAGCCCTATATACAGCACAGTGAGTATCTGTAGTTCTATATACAGCACAGTGAGTATCTGTAGCCCTATATACAGCACAGTGAGTATCTGTAGTCCTATATACAGGCACAGTGAGTATCTGTAGTTCTATATACAGCACAGTGAGTATCTGTAGTCCTATATACAGGCACAGTGAGTATCTGTAGCTCTTTATTCAGGCACAGTGAGTATCTGTAGCCCTATATACAGCACAGTGAGTATCTGTAGCCCTATATACAGGCAAAGTGAGTAACTGTAGCTCTATATACAGGCACAGTGAGTATCTGTAGTCCTATATACAGCACAGTGAGTATCTGTAGCTCTATATACTGCACAGTGAGTATCTGTAGTCCTATATACAGCACAGTGAGTATCTGTAGTCCTATATACAGGCACAGTGAGTATCTGTAGCTCTATATACAGCACAGTGAGTATCTGTAACCCTATATACAGCACAGTGAGTATCTGTAACCCTATATACAGCACAGTGAGTATCTGTAGTCCTATATACAGGCACAGTGAGTATCTGTAGCCCTATATACTGGCACAGTGAGTATCTGTAGCCCTATATACAGCACAGTGAGTATCTGTAGCCCTATATACAGGCACAGTGAGTATCTGTAGCTCTATATACAGCACAATGAGTATCTGTAGCTCTTTATACAGGCACAGTGAGTATCTGTATCTCTATATACAGCACAGTGAGTATCTGTAGCTCTATATACAGCGCAGTGAGTATCTGTTGTCCTATATTACAGCACAGTGAGTATCTGTAGCCCTATATACAGCACAGTGAGTATCTGTAGCTCTATATACAGCACAGTGAGTATCTGTAGCCCTATATACAGGCACAGTGAGTATCTGTAGCCCTATATACAGGCACAGTGAGTATCTGTAGCTCTATATACAGCACAGTGAGTATCTGTAGCTCTATATACAGCACAGTGAGTATCTGTAGCTCTATATACAGGCACAGTGAGTATCTGTAGCTCTATATACAGCACAGTGAGTATCTGTAGCTCTTTATACAGGCACAGTGAGTATCTGTATCTCTATATACAGCACAGTGAGTATCTGTAGCTCTATATACAGCGCAGTGAGTATCTGTTGTCCTATATTACAGCACAGTGAGTATCTGTAGCCCTATATACAGCACAGTGAGTATCTGTAGCTCTATATACAGCACAGTGAGTATCTGTAGCCCTATATACAGGCACAGTGAGTATCTGTAGCCCTATATACAGGCACAGTGAGTATCTGTAGCCCTATATACAGCACAGTGAGTATCTGTAGTTCTATATACAGCACAGTGAGTATCTGTAGCCCTATATACAGCACAGTGAGTATCTGTAGCTCTTTATTCAGGCACAGTGAGTATCTGTAGCTCTATATACAGGCACAGTGAGTATCTGTAGCTCTATATACAGGCAAAGTGAGTATCTGTAGCTCTATATACAGCACAGTGAGTATCTGTAGCCCTATATACAGGCAAAGTGAGTAACTGTAGCTCTATATACAGGCACAGTGAGTATCTGTAGTCCTATATACAGCACAGTGAGTATCTGTAGCTCTATATACAGCACAGTGAATATCTGTAGCTCTATATACAGCACAGTGAGTATCTGTAGCCCTATATACAGCACAGTGAGTATCTGTAGCTCTATATACAGCACAGTGAGTATCTGTAGCTCTATATACAGCACAGTGAGTATCTGTAGCCCTATATACAGCACAGTGAGTATCTGTAGCTCTATATACAGCACAGTGAGTATCTGTAGCTCTATATACAGGCACAGTGAGTATCTGTAGCCCTATATACAGGCACAGTGAGTATCTGTAGTCCTATATACAGCACAGTGAGTATCTGTAGCTCTATATACAGGCACAGTGAGTATCTGTAGCTCTATATACAGGCACAGTGAGTATCTGTAGCTCTATATACAGGCACAGTGAGTATCTGTAGTCCTATATACAGCACAGTGAGTATCTGTAGCCCTATATACAGCACAGTGAGTATCTGTAGCTCTATATACAGGCACAGTGAGTATCTGTAGTCCTATATACAGCACAGTGAGTATCTGTAGCCCTATATACAGGCACAGTGAGTATCTGTAGCTCTATATACAGCACAGTGAGTATCTGTAGCCCTATATACAGCACAGTGAGTATCTGTAGCTCTATATACAGGCACAGTGAGTATCTGTAGACCTATATACAGGCACAGTGAGTTTCTGTAGCCCTATATACAGGCACAGTGAGTATCTGTAGTCCTATATACAGCACAGTGAGTATCTGTAGCCCTATATACAGCACAGTGAGTATCTGTAGCTCTATATACAGCACAGTGAGTATCTGTAGCCCTATATACAGCACAGTGAGTATCTGTAGCTCTATATACAGCACAGTGAGTATCTGTAGCCCTATATACAGCACAGTGAGTATCTGTAGCTCTATATACAGGCACAGTGAGTATCTGTAGACCTATATACAGCACAGTGAGTATCTGTAGCTCTATATACAGGCACAGTGAGTATCTGTAGCTCTATATACAGGCACAGTGAGTATCTGTAGCTCTATATACAGCACAGTGAGTATCTGTAACCCTATATACAGGCACAGTGAGTATCTGTAGCCCTATATACAGGCACAGTGAGTATCTGTAACCCTATATACAGCACAGTGAGTATCTGTAGCTCTATATACAGCACAGTGAGTATCTGTAGCTCTATATACAGCACAGTGAGTATCTGTAGCTCTATATACAGCACAGTGAGTATCTGTAGACCTATATACAGCACAGTGAGTATCTGTAGTCCTATATACAGCACAGTGAGTATCTGTAGCTCTATATACAGCACAGTGAGTATCTGTAGCTCTATATACAGCACAGTGAGTATCTGTAGCCCTATATACAGGCACAGTGAGTATCTGTAGCCCTATATACAGGCACATTGAGTATCTGTAGCCCTATATACAGGCACAGTGAGTATCTGTAGCTCTATATACAGCACAGTGAGTATCTGTAGTCCTATATACAGGCACAGTGAGTATCTGTAGCCCTATATACAGGCACAGTGAGTATCTGTAGTCCTATATACAGGCACAGTGAGTATCTGTAGCTCTATATACAGGGACAGTGAGTATCTGTAGCTCTATATACAGGCACAGTGAGTATCTGTAGCTCTATATACAGGGACAGTGAGTATCTGTAGCTCTATATACAGGCACAGTGAGTATCTGTAGCCCTGTATACAGGCACAGTGAGTATCTGTAGTCCTATATACAGCACAGTGAGTATCTGTAGCCCTATATACAGGCACAGTGAGTATCTGTAGCTCTATATACAGCACAGTGAGTATCTGTAGCCCTATATACAGCACAGTGAGTATCTGTAGCTCTATATACAGGCACAGTGAGTATCTGTAGACCTATATACAGCACAGTGAGTATCTGTAGCTCTATATACAGGCACAGTGAGTATCTGTAGCTCTATATACAGGCACAGTGAATATCTATAGCTCTATATACAGGCACAGTGAGTATCTGTAGCTCTATATACAGCACAGTGAGTATCTGTAGCCCTATATACAGGCACAGTGAGTATCTGTAGCCCTATATACAGCACAGTGAGTATCTGTAGCTCTATATACAGCACAGTGAGTATCTGTAGTCCTATATACAGGCACAGTGAGTATCTGTAGCTCTATATACAGCACAGTGAGTATCTGTAGCCCTATATACAGGCACAGTGAGTATCTGTAGCTCTATATACAGCACAGTGAGTATCTGTAGCTCTATATACAGCACAGTGAATATCTGTAGCCCTATATACAGGCACAGTGAGTATCTGTAGCTCTATATACAGCACAGTGAGTATCTGTAACCCTATATACAGGCACAGTGAGTATCTGTAGCCCTATATACAGGCACAGTGAGTATCTGTAACCTTATATACAGCACAGTGAGTATCTGTAGCTCTATATACAGCACAGTGAGTATCTGTAGCTCTATATACAGCACAGTGAGTATCTGTAGCTCTATATACAGCACAGTGAGTATCTGTAGCTCTATATACAGCACAGTGAGTATCTGTAGCCCTATATACAGCACAGTGAGTATCTGTAGCTCTATATACAGGCACAGTGAGTATCTGTAGCTCTATATACAGCACAGTGAGTATCTGTAGCTCTATATACAGGCACAGTGAGTATCTGTAGCTCTATATACAGGCACAGTGAGTATCTGTAGCTCTGTATACAGCACAGTGAGTATCTGTAGTCCTATATACAGCACAGTGAGTATCTGTAGTCCTATATACAGGCACAGTGAGTATCTGTAGCTCTATATACAGCACAGTGAGTATCTGTAGCTCTATATACAGCACAGTGAGTATCTGTAGACCTATATACAGCACAGTGAGTATCTGTAGTCCTATATACAGCACAGTGAGTATCTGTAGTCCTATATACAGGCACAGTGAGTATCTGTAGCTCTATATACAGCACAGTGAGTATCTGTAGCTCTATATACAGCACAGTGAGTATCTGTAGCCCTATATACAGGCACAGTGAGTATCTGTAGCCCTATATACAGGCACAGTGAGTATCTGTAGCTCTATATGCAGCACAGTGAGTATCTGTAGTCCTATATACAGCACAGTGAGTATCTGTAGCTCTTTATACAGCACAGTGAGTATCTCTAGCCCTATATACAGGCACAGTGAGTATCTGTAGCCCTATATACAGGCACAGTGAGTATCTGTAGCTCTATATACAGCACAGTGAGTATCTGCAGCTCTATATACAGGCACAGTGAGTATCTGTAGCCCTATATACAGGCACAGTGAGTATCTGTAGCCCTATATACAGCACAGTGAGTATCTGTAGCTCTATATACAGCACAGTGAGTATCTGTAGCTCTATATACAGGCACAGTAAGTATCTGTAGCTCTATATACAGCACAGTGAGTATCTGTAGCTCTATATACAGGCACAGTGAGTATCTGTAGCTCTATATGCAGCACAGTAAGTATCTGTAGTCCTATATACAGCACAGTGAGTATCTGTAGCCCTATATACAGGCACAGTGAGTATCTGTAGCCCTATATACAGCACAGTGAGTATCTGTAGCTCTATATACAGGCACAGTGAGTATCTGTAGCCCTATATACAGGCACAGTGAGTATCTGTAGCCCTATATACAGGCACAGTGAGTATCTGTAGCTCTATATACAGCACAGTGAGTATCTGTAGCCCTATATACAGCACAGTGAGTATCTGTAGCCCTATATACAGGCACAGTGAGTATCTGTAGTCCTATATACAGGCACAGTGAGTATCTGTAGCCCTATATACAGCAAAGTGAGTATCTGTAGCTCTATATACAGCACAGTGAGTATCTGTAGTCCTATATACAGCACAGTGAGTATCTGTAGCTCTTTATACAGCACAGTGAGTATCTGTAGCCCTATATACAGGCACAGTGAGTATCTGTAGCCCTATATACAGCACAGTGAGTATCTGTAGCCCTATATACAGGCACAGTGAGTATCTGTAGTCCTATATACAGGCACAGTGAGTATCTGTAGCCCTATATACAGCACAGTGAGTATCTGTAGCCCTATATACAGGCACAGTGAGTATCTGTAGCCCTATATACAGGCACAGTGAGTATCTGTAGTCCTATATACAGGCACAGTGAGTATCTGTAGCCCTATATACAGGCACAGTGAGTATCTGTAGCCCTATATACAGGCACAGTGAGTATCTGTAGCCCTATATACAGCACAGTGAGTATCTGTAGCCCTATATACAGGCACAGTGAGTATCTGTAGTCCTATATACAGGCACAGTGAGTATCTGTAGCCCTATATACAGCACAGTGAGTATCTGTAGCTCTATATACAGCACAGTGAGTATCTGCAGCTCTATATACAGGCACAGTGAGTATCTGTAGCCCTATATACAGGCACAGTGAGTATCTGTAGCCCTATATACAGCACAGTGAGTATCTGTAGCTCTATATACAGGCACAGTGAGTATCTGTAGCTCTATATACAGCACAGTGAGTATCTGTAGCTCTATATACAGGCACAGTGAGTATCTGTAGCTCTATATACAGCACAGTGAGTATCTGTAGCCCTATATACAGCACAGTGAGTATCTGTAGCCCTATATACAGGCACAGTAAGTATCTGTAGTCCTATATACAGGCACAGTGAGTATCTGTAGCCCTATATACAGCACAGTGAGTATCTGTAGCCCTATATACAGGCACAGTGAGTATCTGTAGCTCTATATACAGGCACAGTGAGTATCTGTAGCCCTATATACAGCACAGTGAGTATCTGTAGTCCTATATACAGCACAGTGAGTATCTGTAGCTCTATATACAGCACAGTGAGTATCTGTAGCTCTATATACTGGCACAGTGAGTATCTGTAGCCCTATATACAGCACAGTGAGTATCTGTAGCCCTATATACAGGCACAGTGAGTATCTGTAGCCCTATATACAGGCACAGTGAGTTTCTGTAGCCCTATATACAGGCACAGTGAGTATCTCTAGCTCTATATACAGGCACAGTGAGTATCTGTAGCCCTATATACAGGCACAGTAAGTATCTGTAGTCCTATATACAGGCACAGTGAGTATCTGTAGCCCTATATACAGCACACTGAGTATCTGTAGTCCTATATACAGGCACAGTGAGTATCTGTAGCCCTATATACAGCACAGTGAGTATCTGTAGCTCTTTATGCAGGCACAGTGAGTATCTGTATCCCTATATACAGCACAGTGAGTATCTGTAGCTCTATATACAGCACAGTGAGTATCTGTAGCTCTATATACAGCACAATGAGTATCTGTAGCCCTATATACAGGCACAGTGAGTATCTGTAGTCCTATATACAGGCACAGTGAGTATCTGTAGCTCTATATACAGGCACAGTGAGTATCTGTAGTCCTATATACAGGCACAGTGAGTATCTGTAGCTCTATATACAGGCACAGTGAGTATCTGTAGCCCTATATACAGCACAGTGAGTATCTGTAGCCCTATATACAGGCACAGTGAGTATCTGTAGCCCTATATACAGGCACAGTGAGTATCTGTAGACCTATATACAGGCACAGTGAGTATCTGTAGCCCTATATACAGGCACAGTGAGTATCTGTAGCCCTATATACAGCACAGTGAGTATCTGTAGCCCTATATACAGCACAGTGAGTATCTGTAGCCCTATATACAGGCACAGTGAGTTTCTGTAGCCCTATATACAGCACAGTGAGTATCTGTAGCCCTATATACAGCACAGTGAGTATCTGTAGCCCTATATACAGGCACAGTGAGTATCTGTAGCCCTATATACAGCACAGTGAGTATCTGTAGCCCTATATACAGGCACAGTGAGTATCTGTAGTTCTATATACAGCACAGTGAGTATCTGTAGCCCTATATACAGGCACAGTGAGTATCTGTAGCTCTATATACAGCACAGTGAGTATCTGTAGCTCTTTATTCAGGCACAGTGAGTATCTGTAGCCCTATATACAGGCACAGTGAGTATCTGTAGCCCTATATACAGGCACAGTGAGTATCTGTAGCCCTATATACAGGCACAGTGAGTATCTGTAGTCCTATATACAGGCACAGTGAGTATCTGTAGTCCTATATACAGGCACAATGAGTATCTGTAGCCCTATATACAGCACAATGAGTATCTGTAGCTCTATATACAGCACAGTGAGTATCTGTAGTCCTATATACAGGCACAGTGAGTATCTGTAGCCCTATATACAGGCACAGTGAGTATCTGTAGCTCTATATACAGCACAGTGAGTATCTGTAGCCCTATATACAGCACAATGAGTATCTGTAGCTCTATATACAGCACAGTGAGTATCTGTAGCCCTATATACAGGCACAGTGAGTATCTGTAGCCCTATATACAGGCACAGTGAGTATCTATAGTCCTATATACAGGCACAGTGAGTATCTGTAGCCCTATATACAGGCACAGTGAGTATCTGTAGCCCTATATACAGCACAGTGAGTATCTGTAGCCCTATATACAGGCACAGTGAGTATCTGTAGCCCTATATACAGGCACAGTGAGTTTCTGTAGCCCTATATACAGGCACAGTGAGTATCTGTAGCTCTATATACAGGCACAGTGAGTATCTGTAGCCCTATATACAGGCACAGTGAGTATCTGTAGCTCTATATACAGGGACAGTGAGTATCTGTAGCCCTATATACAGCACAGTGAGTATCTGTAGCCCTATATACAGTCACAGTGATTATCTGTAGCCCTATATACAGGCACAGTGAGTATCTGTAGTCCTATGTACAGCACAGTGAGTATCTGTAGCTCTATATACAGCACAGTGAGTATCTGTAGCCCTATATACAGGCACAGTGAGTATCTGTAGCTCTATTTACAGCACAGTGAGTATCTGTAGCTCTATATACATGCACAGTGAGTATCTGTAGCCCTATATTCAGCACAGTGAGTATCTGTAGCTCTATATACAGGCACAGTGAGTATCTGTAGACCTATATACAGGCACAGTGAGTATCTGTAGCCCTATATACAGCACAGTGAGTATCTGTAGCTCTATATACAGGCACAGTGAGTATCTGTAGCCCTATATACAGGCACAGTGAGTATCTGTAGCCCTATATACAGCACAGTGAGTATCTGTAGCTCTATATACAGGCACAGTGAGTATCTGTAGACCTATATACAGCACAGTGAGTATCTGTAGCTCTATATACAGCACAGTGAGTATCTGTAGCTCTATATACAGGCACAGTGAGTATCTGTAGCCCTATATACAGCACAGTGAGTATCTGTAGCTCTATATACAGCACAGTGAGTATCTGTAGCCCTATATACAGGCACAGTGAGTATCTGTAGCCCTATATACAGCACAGTGAGTATCTGTAGCTCTATATACAGCACAGTGAGTATCTGTAGACCTATATACAGCACAGTGAGTATCTGTAGTCCTATATACAGGCACAGTGAGTATCTGTAGCTCTATATACAGCACAGTGAGTATCTGTAGCCCTATATACAGGCACAGTGAGTATCTGTAGCTCTATATACAGCACAGTGAGTATCTGTAGCTCTATATACAGCACAGTGAATATCTGTAGCCCTATATACAGGCATAGTGAGTATCTGTAGCTCTATATACAGCACAGTGAGTATCTGTAACCCTATATACAGGCACAGTGAGTATCTGTAGCCCTATATACAGGCACAGTGAGTATCTGTAACCCTATATACAGCACAGTGAGTATCTGTAGCTCTATATACAGCACAGTGAGTATCTGTAGCTCTATATACAGCACAGTGAGTATCTGTAGCTCTATATTCAGGCACAGTGAGTATCTGTAGCTCTATATACAGCACAGTGAGTATCTGTAGCTCTATATACAGGCACAGTGAGTATCTGTAGCTCTATATACAGGCACAGTGAGTATCTGTAGCTCTATATACAGCACAGTGAGTATCTGTAGACCTATATACAGCACAGTGAGTATCTGTAGTCCTATATACAGCACAGTGAGTATCTGTAGTCCTATATACAGGCACAGTGAGTATCTGTAGCTCTATATACAGCACAGTGAGTATCTGTAGCTCTATATACAGCACAGTGAGTATCTGTAGTCCTATATACAGCACAGTGAGTATCTGTAGTCCTATATACAGGCACAGTGAGTATCTGTAGCTCTATATACAGCACAGTGAGTATCTGTAGCTCTATATACAGCACAGTGAGTATCTGTAGCCCTATATACAGGCACAGTGAGTATCTGTAGCTCTATATACAGCACAGTGAGTATCTGTAGCTCTATATACAGCACAGTGAGTATCTGTAGCCCTATATACAGGCACAGTGAGTATCTGTAGCTCTATATGCAGCACAGTGAGTATCTGTAGTCCTATATACAGCACAGTGAGTATCTGTAGTCTTATATACAGCACAGTGAGTATCTCTAGCCCTATATACAGCACAGTGAGTATCTGTAGCCCTATATACAGGCACAGTGAGTATCTGTAGCTCTATATACAGCACAGTGAGTATCTGTAGCTCTATATACAGCACAGTGAGTATCTGTAGCTCTTTATACAGCACAGTGAGTATCTCTAGCCCTATATACAGGCACAGTGAGTATCTGTAGCCCTATATACAGGCACAGTGAGTATCTGTAGCTCTTTATACAGCACAGTGAGTATCTCTAGCCCTATATACAGGCACAGTGAGTATCTGTCGCCCTATATACAGGCACAGTGAGTATCTGTAGCTCTATATACAGCACAGTGAGTATCTGTAGCTCTATATACAGCACAGTGAGTATCTGTAGCTCTATATACAGGCACAGTGAGTATCTGTAGCCCTATATACAGGCACAGTGAGTATCTGTAGCTCTATATACAGGCACAGTGAGTATCTGTAGCCCTATATACAGGCACAGTGAGTATCTGTAGCTCTATATACAGCACAGTGAGTATCTGTAGTCCTATATACAGCACAGTGAGTATCTGTAGTCCTATATACAGGCACAGTGAGTATCTGTAGCTCTATATACAGCACAGTGAGTATCTGTAGCTATATATACAGCACAGTGAGTATCTGTAGCCCTATATACAGGCACAGTGAGTATCTGTAGCCCTATATACAGGCACAGTGAGTATCTGTAGCTCTATATGCAGCACAGTGAGTATCTGTAGTCCTATATACAGGACAGTGAGTATCTGTAGCTCTATATACAGCACAGTGAGTATCTGTATCTCTATATACAGGCACAGTGAGTATCTGTAGCCCTATATACAGGCACAGTGAGTATCTGTAGCCCTATATACAGGCACAGTGAGTATCTGTAGCTCTATATGCAGCACAGTGAGTATCTGTAGTCCTATATACAGCACAGTGAGTATCTGTAGTCCTATATACAGCACAGTGAGTATCTGTAGCCCTATATACAGCACAGTGAGTATCTGTAGTCCTATATACAGGAACAGTGAGTATCTGTAGCTCTTTATACAGCACAGTGAGTATCTGTAGCCCTATATACAGCACAGTGAGTATCTGTAGCTCTATATACAGCACAGTGAGTATCTGTAGCTCTATATACAGCACAGTGAGTATCTGTAACCCTATATACAGGCACAGTGAGTATCTGTAGCTCTATATACAGCACAGTGAGTATCTGTAGCTCTATATACAGCACAGTGAGTATCTGTAGTTCTATATACAGCACAGTGAGTATCTGTAGCCCTATATACAGGCACAGTGAGTATCTGTAGTCCTATATACAGCACAGTGAGTATCTCTAGCCCTATATACAGCACAGTGAGTATCTGTAGTCCTATATACAGCACAGTGAGTATCTCTAGCCCTATATACAGCACAGTGAGTATCTGTAGCCCTATATACAGGCACAGTGAGTATCTGTAGCTCTATATACAGCACAGTGAGTATCTGTAGCTCTATATACAGCACAGTGAGTATCTGTAGCTCTATATACAGCACAGTGAGTATCTGTAGCTCTTTATACAGCACAGTGAGTATCTCTAGCCCTATATACAGGCACAGTGAGTATCTGTAGCCCTATATGCAGGCACAGTGAGTATCTGTAGCTCTTTATACAGCACAGTGAGTATCTATAGCCCTATATACAGGCACAGTGAGTATCTGTCGCCCTATTTACAGGCACAGTGAGTATCTGTAGCTCTATATACAGCACAGTGAGTATCTGTAGCTCTATATACAGCACAGTGAGTATCTGTAGCTCTATATACAGGCACAGTGAGTTTCTGTAGCCCTATATACAGGCACAGTGAGTATCTGTAGCTCTATATACAGGCACAGTGAGTATCTGTAGCCCTATATACAGGCACAGTGAGTATCTGTAGCTCTATATACAGCACAGTGAGTATCTGTAGCTCTATATACAGGCACAGTGAGTATCTGTAGCTCTATATACAGCCCAGTGAGTATCTGTAGTCCTATATACAGCACAGTGAGTATCTGTAGTCCTATATACAGGCACAGTGAGTATCTGTAGCTCTATATACAGCACAGTGAGTATCTGTAGCTCTATATACAGGGACAGTGAGTATCTGTAGCTCTATATGCAGCACAGTGAGTATCTGTAGTCCTATATACAGGCACAGTGAGTATCTGTAGCTCTATATACAGGGACAGTGAGTATCTGTAGCTCTATATACAGCACAGTGAGTATCTGTAGCCCTATATACAGGCACAGTGAGTATCTGTAGCTCTATATACAGGCACAGTGAGTATCTGTAGCTCTATATACAGGGACAGTGAGTATCTGTAGCTCTATATACAGCACAGTGAGTATCTGTAGCCCTATATACAGGCACAGTGAGTATCTGTAGCTCTATATACAGGCACAGTGAGTATCTGTAGCTCTATATGCAGCACAGTGAGTATCTGTAGTCCTATATACAGGCACAGTGAGTGTCTGTAGCTCTATATACAGGCACAGTGAGTATCTGTAGCTCTATATGCAGCACAGTGAGTATCTGTAGTCCTATATACAGGACAGTGAGTATCTGTAGCTCTATATACAGCACAGTGAGTATCTGTATCTCTATATACAGCACAGTGAGTATCTGTAGCCCTATATACAGGCACAGTGAGTATCTGTAGCCCTATATACAGGCACAGTGAGTATCTGTAGCTCTATATGCAGCACAGTGAGTATCTGTAGTCCTATATACAGCACAGTGAGTATCTGTAGTCCTATATACAGCACAGTGAGTATCTGTAGCCCTATATACAGCACAGTGAGTATCTGTAGTCCTATATACAGGCACAGTGAGTATCTGTAGCTCTTTATACAGCACAGTGAGTATCTGTAGCCCTATATACAGCACAGTGAGTATCTGTAGCTCTATATACAGCACAGTGAGTATCTGTAGCTCTATATACAGCACAGTGAGTATCTGTAACCCTATATACAGGCACAGTGAGTATCTGTAACTCTATATACAGGCACAGTGAGTATCTGTAGCTCTATATACAGGCACAGTGAGTATCTGTAGCTCTATATACAGGCACAGTGAGTATCTGTAGCTCTATATACAGCACAGTGAGTATCTGTAGTCCTATATACAGGCACAGTGAGTATCTGTAGCTCTATATACAGCACAGTGAGTATCTGTAGTCCTATATACAGGCACAGTGAGTATCTGTAGCTCTATATACAGCACAGTGAGTATCTGTAGCCCTATATACAGCACAGTGAGTATCTGTAGCTCTATATACAGGCAGTGAGTATCTGTAGCCCTATATACAGCACAGTGAGTATCTGTAGCTCTATATACAGCACAGTGAGTATCTGTAGCTCTATATACAGCACAGTGAGTATCTGTAACCCTATATACAGCACAGTGAGTATCTGTAGCTCTATATACAGCACAGTGAGTATCTGTAGCCCTATATACAGGCACAGTGAGTATCTGTAGCCCTATATACAGGCACAGTGAGTATCTGTAGCTCTATATACAGGCACAGTGAGTATCTGTAGCTCTATATACAGCACAGTGAGTATCTGTAGCCCTATATACAGCACAGTGAGTATCTGTAGCCCTATATACAGGCACAGTGAGTATCTGTAGCCCTATATACTGGCACAGTGAGTATCTGTAGCCCTATATACAGCACAGGAGTATCTGTAGCTCTATATACAGGCACAGTGAGTATCTGTAGCTCTATATACAGCACAGTGAGTATCTGTAGCTCTATATACAGCACAGTGAGTATCTGTAGCTCTATATACAGGCACAGTGAGTATCTGTAGCTCTATATACAGGCACAGTGAGTATCTGTAGCTCTATATACAGCACAGTGAGTATCTGTAGCCCTATATACAGCACAGTGAGTATCTGTAGCCCTATATACTGGCACAGTGAGTATCTGTAGCCCTATATACAGCACAGGAGTATCTGTAGCTCTATATACAGGCACAGTGAGTATCTGTAGCTCTATATACTGGCACAGTGAGTATCTGTAGCTCTATATACAGCACAGTGAGTATCTGTAGCTCTATATACAGCACAGGAGTATCTGTAGCTCTATATACAGGCACAGTGAGTATCTGTAGCTCTATATACAGCACAGTGAGTATCTGTAGCTCTATATACAGGCACAGTGAGTATCTGTAGCTCTATATACAGCACAGTGAGTATCTGTAGCTCTATATACAGCACAGTGAGTATCTGTAGCTCTATATACAGGCACAGTGAGTATCTGTAGCTCTATATACAGCACAGTGAGTATCTGTAGCCCTATATGCAGCACAGTGAGTATCTGTAGCCCTATGTACAGCACAGTGAGTATCTGTAGCTCTATATACAGCACAGTGAGTATCTGTAGCTCTATATACAGGCACAGTGAGTATCTGTAGCTCTATATACAGCACAGTGAGTATCTGTAGCTCTATATACAGCACAGTGAGTATCTGTAACCCTATATACAGCACAGTGAGTATCTGTAGCTCTATATAAAGCACAGTGAGTGTCTGTAGCTCTATATACAGGCACAGTGAGTATCTGTAGCTCTATATACAGCACAGTGAGTATCTGTAGCTCTATATACAGCACAGTGAGTATCTGTAGCTCTATATACAGGCACAGTGAGTATCTGTAGCTCTATATACAGGCACAGTGAGTATCTGTAGCTCTATATAAAGCACAGTGAGTATCTGTAGTCCTATATACAGCACAGTGAGTGTCTGTAGCTCTATATACAGGCACAGTGAGTATCTGTAGCTCTATATACAGCACAGTGAGTATCTGTAGCTCTATATAAAGCACAGTGAGTATCTGTAGCTCTATATACAGGCACAGTGAGTATCTGTAGCTCTATATACAGGCAGAGTGAGTATCTGTAGCTCTATATAAAGCACAGTGAGTATCTGTAGCTCTATATACAGCACAGTGAGTATCTGTAGCTCTATATACAGGCACAGTGAGTATCTGTAGCTCTATATACAGGCACAGTGAGTATCTGTAGCTCTATATAAAGCACAGTGAGTATCTGTAGCTCTATATACAGCACAGTGAGTATCTGTAGCTCTATATAAAGCACAGTGAGTGTCTGTAGCTCTATATACAGGCACAGTGAGTATCTGTAGCTCTATATACAGCACAGTGAGTATCTGTAGCTCTATATACAGGCACAGTGAGTATCTGTAGCTCTATATACAGCACAGTGAGTATCTGTAGCTCTATATACAGGCACAGTGAGTATCTGTAGCTCTATATACAGCACAGTGAGTATCTGTAGTCCTATATACAGCACAGTGAGTATCTGTAGCCCTATATACAGCACAGTGAGTATCTGTAGTCCTATATACAGGCACAGTGAGTATCTGTAGCTCTTTATACAGCACAGTGAGTATCTGTAGCCCTATATACAGCACAGTGAGTATCTGTAGCTCTATATACAGCACAGTGAGTATCTGTAGCTCTATATACAGCACAGTGAGTATCTGTAACCCTATATACAGGCACAGTGAGTATCTGTAACTCTATATACAGGCACAGTGAGTATCTGTAGCTCTATATACAGGCACAGTGAGTATCTGTAGCTCTATATACAGGCACAGTGAGTATCTGTAGCTCTATATACAGCACAGTGAGTATCTGTAGCCCTATATACAGCACAGTGAGTATCTGTAGCCCTATATACTGGCACAGTGAGTATCTGTAGCCCTATATACAGCACAGGAGTATCTGTAGCTCTATATACAGGCACAGTGAGTATCTGTAGCTCTATATACTGGCACAGTGAGTATCTGTAGCTCTATATACAGCACAGTGAGTATCTGTAGCTCTATATACAGCACAGGAGTATCTGTAGCTCTATATACAGGCACAGTGAGTATCTGTAGCTCTATATACAGCACAGTGAGTATCTGTAGCTCTATATACAGGCACAGTGAGTATCTGTAGCTCTATATACAGCACAGTGAGTATCTGTAGCTCTATATACAGCACAGTGAGTATCTGTAGCTCTATATACAGGCACAGTGAGTATCTGTAGCTCTATATACAGCACAGTGAGTATCTGTAGCCCTATATGCAGCACAGTGAGTATCTGTAGCCCTATGTACAGCACAGTGAGTATCTGTAGTCCTATATACAGCACAGTGAGTATCTGTAGCTCTATATACAGCACAGTGAGTATCTGTAGTCCTATATACAGCACAGTGAGTATCTGTAGCTCTATATACAGCACAGTGAGTATCTGTAGCTCTATATACAGGCACAGTGAGTATCT
Organism: Phyllobates terribilis; assembly: GCF_046119375.1. Classification (NCBI taxonomy): domain Eukaryota; kingdom Metazoa; phylum Chordata; class Amphibia; order Anura; family Dendrobatidae; genus Phyllobates; species Phyllobates terribilis. The sequence goes on from NW_027362772.1 coordinate 320,648,945, forward strand.
GTAGCTCTATATACAGCACAGTGAGTATCTGTAGCTCTATATACAGCACAGTGAGTATCTGTAACCCTATATACAGCACAGTGAGTATCTGTAGCTCTATATAAAGCACAGTGAGTGTCTGTAGCTCTATATACAGGCACAGTGAGTATCTGTAGCTCTATATACAGCACAGTGAGTATCTGTAGCTCTATATACAGCACAGTGAGTATCTGTAGCTCTATATACAGGCACAGTGAGTATCTGTAGCTCTATATACAGGCACAGTGAGTATCTGTAGCTCTATATAAAGCACAGTGAGTGTCTGTAGCTCTATATACAGGCACAGTGAGTATCTGTAGCTCTATATACAGCACAGTGAGTATCTGTAGCTCTATATAAAGCACAGTGAGTATCTGTAGCTCTATATACAGGCACAGTGAGTATCTGTAGCTCTATATACAGGCACAGTGAGTATCTGTAGCTCTATATAAAGCACAGTGAGTATCTGTAGCTCTATATACAGCACAGTGAGTATCTGTAGCTCTATATACAGGCACAGTGAGTATCTGTAGCTCTATATACAGGCACAGTGAGTATCTGTAGCTCTATATAAAGCACAGTGAGTATCTGTAGCTCTATATACAGGCACAGTGAGTATCTGTAGCTCTATATAAAGCACAGTGAGTGTCTGTAGCTCTATATACAGGCACAGTGAGTATCTGTAGCTCTATATACAGCACAGTGAGTATCTGTAGCTCTATATACAGCACAGTGAGTATCTGTAGCTCTATATACAGCACAGTGAGTATCTGTAGCTCTATATACAGCACAGTGAGTATCTGTAGCTCTATATACAGGCACAGTGAGTATCTGTAGCTCTATATACAGCACAGTGAGTATCTGTAGCTCTATATACAGGCACAGTGAGTATCTGTAGCTCTATATACAGCACAGTGAGTATCTGTAGTCCTATATACAGCACAGTGAGTATCTGTAGCCCTATATACAGCACAGTGAGTATCTGTAGTCCTATATACAGGCACAGTGAGTATCTGTAGCTCTTTATACAGCACAGTGAGTATCTGTAGCCCTATATACAGCACAGTGAGTATCTGTAGCTCTATATACAGCACAGTGAGTATCTGTAGCTCTATATACAGCACAGTGAGTATCTGTAACCCTATATACAGGCACAGTGAGTATCTGTAACTCTATATACAGGCACAGTGAGTATCTGTAGCTCTATATACAGGCACAGTGAGTATCTGTAGCTCTATATACAGGCACAGTGAGTATCTAGCTCTATATACAGCACAGTGAGTATCTGTAGTCCTATATACAGGCACAGTGAGTATCTGTAGCTCTATATACAGCACAGTGAGTATCTGTAGCTCTATATACAGCACAGTGAGTATCTGTAGCCCTATATACAGCACAGTGAGTATCTGTAGCTCTATATACAGGCACAGTGAGTATCTGTAGCCCTATATACAGCACAGTGAGTATCTGTAGCTCTATATACAGCACAGTGAGTATCTGTAGCTCTATATACAGCACAGTGAGTATCTGTAACCCTATATACAGCACAGTGAGTATCTGTAGCTCTATATACAGCACAGTGAGTATCTGTAGCCCTATATACAGGCACAGTGAGTATCTGTAGCCCTATATACAGGCACAGTGAGTATCTGTAGCTCTATATACAGGCACAGTGAGTATCTGTAGCTCTATATACAGCACAGTGAGTATCTGTAGCCCTATTTACAGCACAGTGAGTATCTGTAGCCCTATATACAGCACAGTGAGTATCTGTAGCCCTATATACTGGCACAGTGAGTATCTGTAGCCCTATATACAGCACAGGAGTATCTGTAGCTCTATATACAGGCACAGTGAGTATCTGTAGCTCTATATACAGCACAGTGAGTATCTGTAGCTCTATATACAGCACAGTGAGTATCTGTAGCTCTATATACAGGCACAGTGAGTATCTGTAGCTCTATATACAGGCACAGTGAGTATCTGTAGCTCTATATACAGCACAGTGAGTATCTGTAGCCCTATATACAGCACAGTGAGTATCTGTAGCCCTATATACTGGCACAGTGAGTATCTGTAGCCCTATATACAGCACAGGAGTATCTGTAGCTCTATATACAGGCACAGTGAGTATCTGTAGCTCTATATACTGGCACAGTGAGTATCTGTAGCCCTATATACAGCACAGGAGTATCTGTAGCTCTATATACAGGCACAGTGAGTATCTGTAGCTCTATATACAGCACAGTGAGTATCTGTAGCTCTATATACAGGCACAGTGAGTATCTGTAGCTCTATATACAGCACAGTAAGTATCTGTAGCTCTATATACAGCACAGTGAGTATCTGTAGCTCTATATACAGGCACAGTGAGTATCTGTAGCTCTATATACAGCACAGTGAGTATCTGTAGCCCTATATGCAGCACAGTGAGTATCTGTAGCCCTATGTACAGCACAGTGAGTATCTGTAGCTCTATATACAGCACAGTGAGTATCTGTAGCTCTATATACAGGCACAGTGAGTATCTGTAGCTCTATATAAAGCACAGTGAGTGTCTGTAGCTCTATATACAGGCACAGTGAGTATCTGTAGCTCTATATACAGCACAGTGAGTATCTGTAGCTCTATATACAGCACAGTGAGTATCTGTAGCTCTATATACAGCACAGTGAGTATCTGTAGCTCTATATACAGCACAGTGAGTATCTGTAGCTCTATATAAAGCACAGTGAGTATCTGTAGCTCTATATACAGGCACAGTGAGTATCTGTAGCTCTATATACAGCACAGTGAGTATCTGTAGCTCTATATACAGGCACAGTGAGTATCTGTAGCTCTATATACAGCACAGTGAGTATCTGTAGCTCTATATACAGCATAGTGAATATCTGTAGCTCTATATACAGCACAGTGAGTATCTGTAGCTCTATATACAGCATAGTGAATATCTGTAGCTCTATATACAGGCACAGTGAGTATCTGTAGCTCTATATACAGCACAGTGAGTATCTGTAGCTCTATATACAGGCACAGTGAGTATCTGTAGCTCTATATACAGCACAGTGAGTATCTGTAGCTCTATATACAGGCACAGTGAGTATCTGTAGCTCTATATACAGGCACAGTGAGTATCTGTAGTCCTATATACAGCACAGTGAGTATCTGTAGCTCTATATACAGCACAGTGAGTATCTGTAGCTCTATATACAGCACAGTGAGTATCTGTAGCCCTATATACAGCACAGTGAGTATCTGTAGCTCTATATACAGGGACAGTGAGTATCTGTAGCTCTATATACAGCACAGTGAGTATCTGTAGCTCTATATACAGCACAGTGAGTATCTGTAGCTCTATATACAGCACAGTGAGTATCTGTAGCCCTATATACAGGCACAGTGAGTATCTGTAGCCCTATATACAGGCACAGTGAGTATCTGTAGTCCTATATACAGGCACAGTGAGTATCTGTAGTCCTATATACAGCACAGTGAGTATCTGTAGCCCTATATACAGGCACAGTGAGTATCTGTAGCCCTATATACAGGCACAGTGAGTATCTGTAGCTCTATATACAGGCACAGTGAGTATCTGTAGCTCTATATACAGCACAGTGAGTATCTGTAGCCCTATATACAGCACAGTGAGTATCTGTAGCCCTATATACAGGCACAGTGAGTATCTGTAGCCCTATATACAGGCACAGTGAGTATCTGTAGCTCTATATACAGGCACAGTGAGTATCTGTAGCTCTATATACAGCACAGTGAGTATCTGTAGCCCTATATACAGCACAGTGAGTATCTGTAGCCCTATATACAGGCACAGTGAGTATCTGTAGCCCTATATACTGGCACAGTGAGTATCTGTAGCCCTATATACAGCACAGGAGTATCTGTAGCTCTATATACAGCACAGTGAGTATCTGTAGCCCTATATACAGCACAGTGAGTATCTGTAGCTCTATATACAGCACAGTGAGTATCTGTAGCTCTATATACAGCACAGTGAGTATCTGTAGTCCTATATACAGCACAGTGAGTATCTGTAGCTCTATATACAGCACAGTGAGTATCTGTAGCTCTATATACAGCACAGTGAGTATCTGTAGCCCTATATACAGCACAGTGAGTATCTGTAGCCCTATATACTGGCACAGTGAGTATCTGTAGCCCTATATACAGCACAGGAGTATCTGTAGCTCTATATACAGGCACAGTGAGTATCTGTAGCTCTATATACTGGCACAGTGAGTATCTGTAGCCCTATATACAGCACAGGAGTATCTGTAGCTCTGTATACAGGCACAGTGAGTATCTGTAGCTCTATATACAGCACAGTGAGTATCTGTAGCTCTATATACAGGCACAGTGAGTATCTGTAGCTCTATATACAGCACAGTGAGTATCTGTAGCTCTATATACAGCACAGTGAGTATCTGTAGCTCTATATACAGGCACAGTGAGTATCTGTAGCTCTATATACAGCACAGTGAGTATCTGTAGCTCTATATACAGCACAGTGAGTATCTGTAGCTCTATATACAGCACAGTGAGTATCTGTAGATCTATATACAGCACAGTGAGTATCTGTAGCTCTATATACAGCACAGTGAGTATCTGTAGCTCTATATACAGCACAGTGAGTATCTGTAGTCCTATATACAGCACAGTGAGTATCTGTAGCCCTATATACAGCACAGTGAGTATCTGTAGCCCTATATACAGCACAGTGAGTATCTGTAGTCCTATATACAGCACAGTGAGTATCTGTAGCTCTATATACAGCACAGTAAGTATCTGTAGCCCTATATACAGGCACAGTGAGTTTCTGTAGTCCTATATACAGGCACAGTGAGTATCTGTAGCTCTATATACAGCACAGTGAGTATCTGTAGCCCTATATACAGCACAGTGAGTATCTGTAGCTCTATATACAGCACAGTGAGTATCTGTAGCCCTATATACAGCACAGTGAGTATCTGTAGCTCTATATACAGCACAGTGAGTATCTGTAGCTCTATATACAGCACAGTGAGTATCTGTAGCTCTATATACAGCACAGTGAGTATCTGTAGCTCTATATACAGCACAGTGAGTATCTGTAGTCCTATATACTGCACAGTGAGTATCTGTAGCCCTATATACAGCACAGTGAGTATCTGTAGCTCTATATACAGCACAGTGAGTATCTGTAGCTCTATATACAGGCACAGTGAGTATCTGTAGCCCTATATACAGCACAGTGAGTATCTGTAGCTGTATATACAGCACAGTGAGTATCTGTAGCTCTATATTCAGGCACAGTGAGTATCTGTAGCTCTATATACAGGCACAGTGAGTATCTGTAGCTCTATATACAGGCACATTGAGTATCTGTAGCTCTATATACAGCACAGTGAGTATCTGTAGTCCTATATACAGCACAGTGAGTATCTGTAGCTGTATATACAGCACAGTGAGTATCTGTAGCTCTATATACAGGCACAGTGAGTATCTGTAGCTCTATATACAGGCACATTGAGTATCTGTAGCTCTATATACAGCACAGTGAGTATCTGTAGTCCTATATACAGGCACAGTGAGTATCTGTAGCCCTATATACAGCACAGTGAGTATCTGTAGTCCTATATTCAGGCACAGTGAGTATCTGTAGCTCTATATACAGGCACAGTGAGTATCTGTAGCTCTATATACAGGCACAGTGAGTATCTGTAGCTCTATATACAGCACAGTGAGTATCTGTAGCTCTATATACAGCACAGTGAGTATCTGTAGCCCTATATACAGCACAGTGAGTATCTGTAGCCCTATATACAGGCACAGTGAGTATCTGTAGCTCTATATACAGGCACAGTGAGTATCTGTAGCTCTATATACAGCACAGTGAGTATCTGTAGCTCTATATACAGGCACAGTGAGTATCTGTAGTCCTATATACAGCACAGTGAGTATCTGTAGCCCTATATACAGCACAGTGAGTATCTGTAGCCCTATATACAGCACAGTGAGTATCTGTAGCCCTATATACAGCACAGTGAGTATCTGTAGCCCTATATACAGGCACAGTGAGTATCTGTAGCCCTATATACAGCACAGTGAGTATGTGTAGCTCTATATACAGCACAGTGAGTATCTGTAGCCCTATATACAGGCACAGTGAGTATCTGTAGCCCTATATACAGGCACAGTGAGTATCTGTAGCTCTATATACAGGCACAGTGAGTATCTGTAGCCCTATATACAGCACAGTGAGTATCTGTAGCTCTATATACAGCACAGTGAGTATCTGTAGCCCTATATACAGCACAGTGAGTATCTGTAGCTCTATATACAGCACAGTGAATATCTGTAGCCCTATATACAGGCACAGTGAGTATCTGTAGCTCTATATACAGGCACAGTGAGTATCTGTAGCCCTATATACAGCACAGTGAGTATCTGTAGCTCTATATACAGCACAGTAAGTATCTGTAGCCCTATATACAGGCACAGTGAGTGTCTGTAGCTCTATATACAGGCACAGTGAGTATCTGTAGCCCTATATACAGCACAGTGAGTATCTGTAGCTCTATATACAGCACAGTGAGTATCTGTAGCCCTATATACAGCACAGTGAGTATCTGTAGACCTATATACAGCACAGTGAGTATCTGTAGCCCTATATACAGTACAGTGAGTATCTGTAACCCTATATACAGCACAGTGAGTATCTGTAGCTCTATATACAGCACAGTGAGTATCTGTAGCTCTATATACAGCACAGTGAGTATCTGTAGCCCTATATACAGCACAGTGAGTATCTGTAGCCCTATATACAGGCACAGTGAGTGTCTGTAGCTCTATATACAGCACAGTGAGTATCTGTAGCTCTATATACAGCACAGTGAGTATCTGTAGCTCTATATACAGCACAGTGAGTATCTGTAGTCCTATATACAGCACAGTGAGTATCTGTAGCTCTATATACAGCACAGTGAGTATCTGTAGCTCTATATACAGGCACAGTGAGTATCTGTAGCCCTATATACAGCACAGTGAGTATCTGTAGTCCTATATACAGCACAGTGAGTATCTGTAGCCCTATATACAGCACAGTGAGTATCTGTAGCCCTATATACAGGCACAGTGAGTGTCTGTAGCTCTATATACAGGCACAGTGAGTATCTGTAGCCCTATATACAGCACAGTGAGTATCTGTAGCTCTATATACAGCACAGTGAGTATCTGTAGTCCTATATACAGCACAGTGAGTATCTGTAGCTCTATATACAGGCACAGTGAGTATCTGTAGCTCTATATACAGGCACAGTGAGTATCTGTAGCTCTATATACAGGCACAGTGAGTATCTGTAGCTCTATATACAGCACAGTGAGTATCTGTAGCCCTATATACAGCACAGTGAGTATCTGTAGCTCTATATACAGGCACAGTGAGTATCTGTAGCTCTATATACAGCACAGTGAGTATCTGTAGCTCTATATACAGCACAGTGAGTATCTGTAGCTCTATATACAGGCACAGTGAGTATCTGTAGCTCTATATACAGGCACAGTGAGTATCTGTAGCTCTATATACAGCACAGTGAGTATCTGTAGCCCTATATACAGGCACAGTGAGTGTCTGTAGCTCTATATACAGGCACAGTGAGTATCTGTAGCCCTATATACAGCACAGTGAGTATCTGTAGCTCTATATACAGCACAGTGAGTATCTGTAGTCCTATATACAGCACAGTGAGTATCTGTAGCTCTATATACAGCACAGTGAGTATCTGTAGCTCTATATACAGCACAGTGAGTATCTGTAGCTCTATATACAGGCACAGTGAGTATCTGTAGCCCTATATACAGCACAGTGAGTATCTGTAGTCCTATATACAGCACAGTGAGTATCTGTAGTCCTATATACAGGCACAGTGAGTATCTGTAGCTCTATATACAGCACAGTGAGTATCTGTAGCTCTATATACAGCACAGTGAGTATCTGTAGCCCTATATACAGCACAGTGAGTATCTGTAGCCCTATATACAGCACAGTGAGTATCTGTAGCTCTATATACAGCACAGTGAGTATCTGTAGCTCTATATACAGGCACAGTGAGTATCTGTAGCTCTATATACAGCACAGTGAGTATCTGTAGACCTATATACAGCACAGTGAGTATCTGTAGTCCTATATACAGCACAGTGAGTATCTGTAGTCCTATATACAGGCACAGTGAGTATCTGTAGCTCTATATACAGCACAGTGAGTATCTGTAGCTCTATATACAGGCACAGTGAGTATCTGTAGCTCTATATACAGCACAGTGAGTATCTGTAGACCTATATACAGCACAGTGAGTATCTGTAGCTCTATATACAGGCACAGTGAGTATCTGTAGCCCTATATACAGCACAGTGAGTATCTGTAGACCTATATACAGCACAGTGAGTATCTGTAGCTCTATATACAGGCACAGTGAGTATCTGTAGTCCTATATACAGCACAGTGAGTATCTGTAGCTCTATATACAGGCACAGTGAGTATCTGTAGTCCTATATACAGCACAGTGAGTATCTCTAGACCTATATACAGGCACAGTGAGTATCTGTAGCTCTATATACAGGCACAGTGAGTATCTGTAGTCCTATATACAGGCACAGTGAGTATCTGTAGCTCTATATACAGGCACAGTGAGTATCTGTAGCTCTATATACAGGCACAGTGAGTATCTGTAGTCCTATATACAGCACAGTGAGTATCTGTAGCTCTATATACAGGCACAGTGAGTATCTGTAGTCCTATATACAGGCACAGTGAGTATCTGTAGCTCTATATACAGGCACAGTGAGTATCTGTAGCTCTATATACAGGCACAGTGAGTATCTGTAGCTCTATATACAGGCACAGTGAGTATCTGTAGTCCTATATACAGGCACAGTGAGTATCTGTAGCTCTATATACAGGCACAGTGAGTATCTGTAGCTCTATATACAGGCACAGTGAGTATCTGTAGTCCTATATACAGCACAGTGAGTATCTGTAGCTCTATATACAGCACAGTGAGTATCTGTAGCTCTATATACAGCACAGTGAGTATCTGTAGCTCTATATACAGGCACAGTGAGTATCTGTAGTCCTATATACAGGCACAGTGAGTATCTGTAGCTCTATATACAGCACAGTGAGTATCTGTAGCTCTATATACAGCACAGTGAGTATCTGTAGTCCTATATACAGGCACAGTGAGTATCTGTAGCCCTATATACAGCACAGTGAGTATCTCTAGACCTATATACAGGCACAGTGAGTATCTGTAGCTCTATATACAGGCACAGTGAGTATCTGTAGCTCTATATACAGGCACAGTGAGTATCTGTAGCTCTATATACAGCACAGTGAGTATCTGTAGCTCTATATACAGGCACAGTGAGTATCTGTAGCCCTATATACAGCACAGTGAGTATCTGTAGCCCTATATACAGCACAGTGAGTATCTGTAGCCCTATATACAGCACAGTGAGTATCTGTAGCCCTATATACAGCACAGTGAGTATCTGTAGCCCTATATACAGCACAGTGAGTATCTGTAGTCCTATATACAGGCACAGTGAGTATCTGTAGTCCTATATACAGGCACAGTGAGTATCTGTAGCTCTATATACAGCACAGTGAGTATCTGTAGTCCTATATACAGCACAGTGAGTATCTGTAGTCCTATATACAGGCACAGTGAGTATCTGTAGCCCTATATACAGCACAGTGACTGATTACAGGATTGTAGACCCCTGTGATGATAATTACTGGACACAACTTGATTTATCATCTCCCTTTTGTCACATTATTTTCAGGGGTCCCATCATTTCTGTCCGGGCTGATTTCATGAGTTTGATTTATTATTACTTTTGTCAGATTCAAGTTTTTTCTGTGACCATGGTGGGTTTTTCTTTCATTAAGCGAGTGGTACCTACAATTTTGACCATATATATATATGCACAGTGGGGTAAATAATTATTTGATCCACTACGGATCTTCCACGTTTTTCCACCTACACAGAACGGAGAGATCTGTAATTTTCATCGTCGGTCACTTCACCTGTGAGACAGAATCTAAAAATAAAATCCAGAAAATCCCATTGTATGACTTTTACATAATTAATTTTCATTTTATTTCATGAAATACCGCATTTTTCGGACTATAAGACGCACCGGACCATAAGATGCACCCCAAATTTTGGGGTGGAAAATAGGAAAAACAGTATTTTATAGTCTGAATAAGTACAGTATCTTACCTGGGGGGCGGTGGAGCGAGGGTCACAGGGGGCAGGGTCCTTCAGCAGGGTGTTGCAGTGGTACAGGATTGCAAGGCCCTCCATTTCCTCCCTCAGGAACCCGGCGGCTGCAGCAGAAATCGTGAGATACTGTAGGGCCTGTGCCTGGCTTGGGGGCCTGTGCTGGGGCCCTTAGCTTGGCTGGTTCCTGTGTTGGGCCGGGTCTGGCAGGTTCCTGTGCAGGGTTGGGGGCCTGTGCAGGGCCATTGACGTTAGCCTGGCTGGTTCCCGGGCCTGTGCCAGGCCTGTGCTGCGCCTTTGCAGGGCTGGGGACCTGTGCCAGGCCTGTGCAGAGCTGGGGGGCTAGTGCCGAGCCTGTGCAGGGCTAAGGGGTCTGTGCAGGGTTGGGGGACCGGTGACGGGCCTGTGCAGGGCTGAGGGACCTGGGCCGGGCCTGTGCAGTGCTGGGGGGGCTGTGCTAGGCCTGTGCAGGGCTGGGGGGGCTGTGCTAGGCCTGTGCAGGGCTAAGGGGTCTGTGCAGGGTTGGGGGACCTGTGACGGGCCTGTGCAGGGCTGAGGGACCTGGGCCGGGCCTGTGCAGGGTTGGGGGGGCTGTGCTAGGCCTGTGCAGGGCTGGGGGGCATATGCTGGGCCTGTGGAGGGCTGGGGGGCCTTTGCCGGACCTGTGAAGGCTAAGGGACCTGTGCCAGGCCTGTTCAGAGCTAGGGGGCCTATGCCGGGCCTGTCAGGGATGAGGGACCTGTTCCGGGTCTGTGCAAGGCTGGGCGACCTGTGCCAGGCCTGTACAGGGCTGGGGGGCCTATGCCGGGCCTGTGCAGGGCTGGGCGACCTTTGCCGGGCTTGTTCAGGGCTAAGGGACCTGTGCTGGGCTGGGGGGCCTTTGCCGGGCCTGTGCAGGGCTAGGGGGCCTTTGCCGGGCCTGTGCAGGGCTAAGGGACATGTGCCGGGCCTCTGCATGGCTGGGGGACCTGTACCGTGCCAGGCTGGGGCTTGTTTTTGGCAGTGAGCGGCGTCGGGCAGTGAAGCAGAGCGGCCTGCTCGGCTTTCCGGTGGCCGCGGCCATCTTCCTAAAGCTGTGATCTACAGTAGAATGGCTGCCGGAGCTACTGGTCTGCGCATGCGCCGGCTTGAGCGGCCATTTTCCTGTAGATCGTGGCCTCAGTAAGACACCGGTACACCGGAAAGCCGCACAGACCGCTCTGCTTCACCGCCTGACACAGCTGACAGCCTGACACCAGCCCCAGCTGCTCTGCCTCAATGCCACCTCCGCCACCTCGTTCCCAAAGGAAGGAGGGCACCTTCGCTCCACCACCACTGCAAGTATCCATAACATCCGGACCATAAGATACCCCCCCCATTTTCCTCCCAATTTTGGGGGAAAAAAGTGTGTCTTATGGTCCGAAAAATATGGTAAGTATTTGATAAAATAGAAAAACAGAATTTAATATTTGGTGCAGAAACCTTTGTTACATTTACAGAGGTCAGACGTTTCCTGTAGTTCTTGACCAGGTTTGCACACACTGCAGCAGGGATTTTGGCCCACTCCTCCATGCAGATCTTCTCCAGATCTTTCAGGTTTCGGGGCTGTCACTGGGCAACATTGAGTTTCAGCTCCCTCCAAAGATTTTCTATTGGGTTCAGGTCTGGAGACTGGCTAGGCCACTAAAGGACCTTGAAATGCTTCTTACAGAGCCACTCCTTAGTTGCCCTGGCTGTGTGTTTCTGGTCATTGTCATGCTAGAAGACGAGGATGTTGTTGGCCAAAATCTCACGATACATGACTCCATCCTCCGTTCAATAGCACCCCCAAAGTATGAGGTTTCCCAAACCATGCTTCACGGTTGGGACGGTGTTCTTGGGGTTGGACTCATCCTTTTTCTTCCTCCAAACACGGCAACTGGAGTTGATAACAAAAAGTTCTATTTTGGTCTCATCTGACCACATGACCTTCTCCCATGTCTCCTCTGGATCATCCAGATGGTCATTGGCGAACTTCATACGGGCCTGGACATGTGCTGGCGTGAGCAGGTAGACATTGCGTGCCCTGCAGTATTTTAATCCATGATGGCGTAATGTGTTACTAACAGTAATGTTTGAGACTGTGATCCCAGCTCTCTTCAGGTCAGTGACCAGGTCCTCCCGTGTAGTTCTGGGCTGATTCCTGACCTTTCTCAGAATCATCGTTACCCCACGAGGCGAGATCCTGCATGAAGCCCCAGACCGAAGATCGACAGCCATCTTGTGTTTCTTCCATTTTCTAATAATTCTACCAACAGTTGTTGCCTTTTCACCAAGCTGCTTGCCTATTGTCCTGTAGCCCATCCCATCCTTGTGCAGGTCTACAATTTTGTCCCTGGTGTCCTTAGACAGCTCTTTGGTCTTGACCATGGTGGAGAGGTTGGAGTGTGATTGATTGTGTGGACAGGTGTCTTTTATACAGGTAACGAGTTCAAACAGGTGCAATTTGTAACATCCCTGGCGGCGTGCTTGCATGGCTTACCACCTCTCACCATGCAAGACCGCCATCTTACCTATCAATCCAGGCTGCACACTTTGCTCCAGTACCTGCTGTGTCTCTTGTCTGATTGCTTAGGGCGGCGACGCGGTGACTGCCTGATTCTTATAGCTACTGTGTGTGCACTCCTAATGCCTCCCTAGCCTATTGCTGTGAGTCACTGGATACTTAAACCCCCTCCACCCAGTAGGGGGTGCCTGAGCAACACTTTGCTTCAGTGTGTTCCTTGCAACAGAGTTGCCGGGTCCTGTCCTGTATCTTGTCTGTTTCTGCCACCCTGGGGTCTGTATACCCAGGCCTGTTGCCTGTATCTGTGACTTCTACTCTGTTTCCGCCACCCTGGGGGCTGAGTTCCCAAGCTCGTTCCTGTATCTTGTTCCTGGTTCAGTTCCTGTCTGAACTGTGTCCTAGCCCGTTACCTGTTTGTCTCTATGTCCGAACCTTCCCTTTTCCTGCAGTGTTTGAACCTGCACCTAACTCCAACTCGTTGTCTCTGTACTTCTGTTTGTGAGTTTTGTGTCCACTCGCTACTTCATTGTAAGTACCTTGTGCGTATCTGGTTCTGCTTGCCCCGTTTCCCTGCCTCCGTATCTACCTCCTGTGTTCTAACTATCTTCCTGTGTTTTCCAGTCTGTTCCATGTGAACAGAGCCCTGTCCTGTCTGCCTGCACCTTCTGCTCTGTGCTGCTCTGCTTGTTCAGCGCACCTGCGGTTTCGCTCTCCTCTGCTTGTTCACCGCACCTGTGGTTTCGCTCTGCTCTGCTTGTTTACCTTTCCTGCGGTTTCGTTCTGCTCTGCTTGTTCACCGCACCTGCGGTTTCGCTCTGCTCTGCTTCTTCACCGCACCTGCTGTTTCGCTCTGCTCTGCTTGTTCACCGCACCTGCGGTTTCGCTCTGCTCTGCTTGTTCGCCGCACCTGCGGTTTCGCTCTGCTCTGCTTGTTCGCCACACCTGCGGTTTCGCTCTGCTCTGCTTGTTCGCCGCATCGGCGGTTTCACTCCGCTCTGCTTGTTCATCACACCGACGGTTTCATTCTGCTCTGCTTGTTCGCCGCATCTGCGGTTTCGCTCTGCTCTGCTTGTTCACCGCATCTGCGGTTTCGCTCTGCTCTGCTTGTCCGCCGCACCTGCTTTTTTGCTCTGCTCTAACCCGCTTGCCCTCCGCGCCTGCGGTTCTGCTCTGCTAGTCCACGAAACCTGCGGCTCTGTTCCTGTATCCCAGTCTGTACTGGTCCCTATCCAGCCTGCGTTCATACCTGTCAGCACCCGCCTGTCTGCATACCAGCCGTGCCTGCTAGTACCCGCCTGTCTGCATACCAGCCGTGCCTGCCAGTACATGCCTGCATACCAGCCGTGCCTGCTAGTGCCTGACAGTACCCACCTGTCTGCATACCAGCTGTGTCTGCCCTTTCCTGCATTCCCCTGTGTGGGTCAACAGCTGTGACCGGGGTCTGACCCGGAGTAGCACCTGGTCCCTCTGCTCGGTTCCTCCCTGGTTCACGGAGTCGACTGAGCCGCCGTGTGACCTTGGTCGGACTGAGTTGATACTTAGTCACGCCCCTCCAGGCACTCCTCGGTTCATGGTCCAGTGGGATCACTAATCACGCTCACGTCAGTTAGTCCGGGCGTGAGCGTAACACAATTAATACAGGTAATGAGTGCAGAGTAGGAGGCTTCTTAAAGAAAAACTAACAGGTCTGTGAGAGGCAGAATTCTTGCTGGTTGGTCGGTGATCAAATACTTATTTCATGCAATAAAATGCAAATGAATTCTGTAACAATCCTACAATGTGATTTTCTGGATTATTCTTAGATTCTGTCTCTCACAGGTGAAGTGACCGACGATAAAAATACCCACTCCAGTTTGGTCCTTATATACATGACATCCTAGTCCTCACCGCGGTCCTTATATACATGACATCCTCGTCCTCACCCCGGTCGGCTCCTTATATACAATACATCCTCGTCCTCACCCCAGTCTGGTCCTTATATACATGACATCCTCGTCCTCACCCTGGTCCGGTCCTTATATACATAACATCCTCGTCCTCACCCCGGTCGGGTCCTTATATACATGACATCCTTGTGCTCACCCCGGTCGGGTCCTTATATACATGACATCCTCGTCCTCACCCCGGTCGGGTCCTTATATACATGACATCCTTGTCCTCACCCCGGTCGGGTCCTTATATACATGACATCCTCGTCCTCACCCCGGTCCGGTCTTTATATACATGACATCCTTGTCCTCACCCCGGTCGGGTCCTTATTTACATGACATCCTCGTCCTCACCCCGGTCCGGTCCTTATATACATGACATCCTCGTCCTCACCCCGGTCCGGTCCTTATATACATGACATCCTCGTCCTCACCCCGGTCCAGTCCTTATATACATGACATCCTCGTCCTCACCACGGTCCGGTCCTTATATACATGACATCCTCGGCCCGGTCCTTATTTACATGACATCTTCGTCCTCACCCCGGTCGGGTCCTTATATACATGACATCCTTGTCCTCACCCCGGTCGGGTCCTTATTTACATGACATCCTCGTCCTCACCCCGGTCCGGTCCTTATATACATGACATCCTCGTCCTCACCCCGGTCCGGTCCTTATATACATGACATCCTCGTCCTCACCCCGGTCCAGTCCTTATATACATGACATCCTCGTCCTCACCACGGTCCGGTCCTAATATACATGAAATCCTCGTCCTTACCCCGGTCCGGTCCTTATATGCATGACATCCTCGTCCTTACCCCGGTCCGGTCCTTATATACATGACATCCTCGTCCTCACCCCGGTCCGGTCCTTATATACATGACATCCTCGTCCTCACCCCGGTCCAGTCCTTATATACATGACATCCTCGTCCTCACCACGGTCCGGTCCTAATATACATGAAATCCTCGTCCTCACTGCGGTCCGGTCCTTATATACATAACATCCTCGTCCTTACCCCGGTCCGGTCCTTATATACATGACATCCTGGTCCTCGCCCCGGTCCTTATATACATGACATCCTCGGCCCGGTCCTTATATACATGACATCCTCGTCCTCACCGCGGTCCGGTCCTTATATACATGACATCCTCGTCCTTACCCCGGTCCTGTCCTTATATACATGACATCCTCGGCCCGGTCCTTATATACATGACATCCTCGTCCTCACCATGGTCCGGTCCTTATATACATAACATCCTCGTCCTCACCCCGGTCCGGTCCTTATATACATGACATCCTCATCCTCACCGCGGTCCGGTCCTTATATAAATGACATCCTCGCCCCAGTCCTGCCCTTATATACATGACATCCTCGTCCTTACCCCTGTCCGGTCCTTATATACATGACATCCTCGTCCTTACCCCGGTCCGGCCCTTATATACATGACATCCTCATCCTTACCCTGGTCCGGTCCTTACATACATGACGTCCTCACCCCGGTCCGGTCCCTGTATATATGTCATCCTCACCCTGGTCTGGTCCCTGTATATATGTCATCCTCACCCCGGTCTGGTCCCTGTATATATGTCATCCTCACCCCGGTCTGGTCCCTGTATATATGTCATCCTCACCTCGGTCTGGTCCCTGTATATATGTCGTCCTCATCCCGGTCTGGTCCCTGTATATATGTCGTCCTCACCCCGGTCTCGTCCCTGTATATACAGTATGTCGTCCTCACCCCGGTCTGGTCCCTGTATATATGTCGTGCTCACCCCAGTCTGGTCCCCGTATACTGTATATGTCATCCTCACCCCGGTCTGGTCCCTGTGTATACGTCATCCTTACCCTGGTCTGGTCCCTGTGTATACGTCGTCCTTACCCCAGTCCTGTCCTTATATACATGACATCCTCGCCCCGGTCCGGTCTTTATATACATGACATCCTCGTCCTCAACGCGGTCTGGTCCTTATATACATGACATCCTCGTCCTTACCCCAGTCCTGTCCTTATATACATGACATCCTCGTCCTCACCCCAGTCCAGTCCTTATATACATGACATCTCGTCCTCACCGCGGTCCGGTCCTTATATACATGACATCCTCGTCCTCAACGCGGTCTGGTCCTTATATACATGACATCCTCGTCCTTACCCCAGTCCTGTCCTTATATACATGACATCCTCTTCCTCACCCCGGTCCAGTCCTTATATACATGACATCTCGTCCTCACCGCGGTCCGGTCCTTATATACATGACATCCTCGTCCTCACCCCGGTCCGGTCCCTATATACATGACATCCTCGTCCTTACACTGGTCCGGTCCTTATATACATGACATCCTCGTCCTCACCCCGGTCCAGTCCTTATATACATGACATCCTCGTACTCACCGCGGTCCTTATATACATGACATCCTCGTCCTCACCCCGGTCCTTATATACATGACATCCTCGCCCCGGTCCGGTCTTTATATACATGACATCCTCGTCCTCACCCCGGTCCAGTCCTTATATACATGACATCCTCGCCCCGGTCCGGTCCTTATATACATGACATCCTCGTCCTCAGCCCGGTCCGGTCCTTATATACGTGACATTCCCGGTCCGGTCCTTATATACATGACATCCTCGTCCTCACCCCGGTCCAGTCCTTATATACATGACATCCTCGTCCTCACCCCGGTCTGGTCCTTATATACATGACATCCTCGTCCTCACCCCGGTCCGGTCCTTATATACATGACATCCTCGTCCTCACCCCGGTCCAGTCCTTATATACATGACATCCTCGTCCTCACCCCGGTCCGGTCCTTATATACATGACATCCTCGTCCTCGCCCCGGTCCTTATATACATGACATCCTCACCCCGGTCCGGTCCCTGTATATATGTCATCCTCACCCTGTTCTGGTCCCTGTATATATGTCATCCTCACCCCGGTCTGGTCCCTGTATATATGTCATCCTCACCCCGGTCTGGTCCCTGTATATATGTCATCCTCACCTCGGTCTGGTCCCTGTATATATGTCGTCCTCATCCCGGTCTGGTCCCTGTATATATGTCGTCCTCACCCCGGTCTCGTCCCTGTATATACAGTATGTCGTCCTCACCCCGGTCTGGTCCCTGTATATATGTCGTGCTCACCCCAGTCTGGTCCCCGTATACTGTATATGTCATCCTCACCCCGGTCTGGTCCCTGTGTATACGTCATCCTTACCCTGGTCTGGTCCCTGTGTATACGTCGTCCTTACCCCAGTCCTGTCCTTATATACATGACATCCTCGCCCCGGTCCGGTCTTTATATACATGACATCCTCGTCCTCAACGCGGTCTGGTCCTTATATACATGACATCCTCGTCCTTACCCCAGTCCTGTCCTTATATACATGACATCCTCATCCTCACCCCAGTCCAGTCCTTATATACATGACATCTCGTCCTCACCGCGGTCCGGTCCTTATATACATGACATCCTCGTCCTCAACGCGGTCTGGTCCTTATATACATGACATCCTCGTCCTTACCCCAGTCCTGTCCTTATATACATGACATCCTCTTCCTCACCCCGGTCCAGTCCTTATATACATGACATCTCGTCCTCACCGCGGTCCGGTCCTTATATACATGACATCCTCGTCCTCACCCCGGTCCGGTCCCTATATACATGACATCCTCGTCCTCACCCCGGTCCAGTCCTTATATACATGACATCCTCGTCCTCACCGCGGTCCTGTCCTTATATACATGACATCCTCGTCCTTACACTGGTCCGGTCCTTATATACATGACATCCTCGTCCTCACCCCGGTCCAGTCCTTATATACATGACATCCTCGTACTCACCGCGGTCCTTATATACATGACATCCTCGTCCTCACCCCGGTCCTTATATACATGACATCCTCGCCCCGGTCCGGTCTTTATATACATGACATCCTCGTCCTCACCCCGGTCCAGTCCTTATATACATGACATCCTCGCCCCGGTCCGGTCCTTATATACATGACATCCTCGTCCTCAGCCCGGTCCGGTCCTTATATACGTGACATCCCCGGTCCGGTCCTTATATACATGACATCCTCGTCCTCACCCCGGTCCAGTCCTTATATACATGACATCCTCGTCCTCACCCCGGTCCGGTCCTTATATACATGACATCCTCGTCCTCACCCCGGTCCGGTCCTTATATACATGACATCCTCGTCCTCACCCCGGTCCAGTCCTTATATACATGACATCCTCGTCCTCACCCCGGTCCGGTCCTTATATACATGACATCCTCGTCCTCGCCCCGGTCCTTATATACATGACATCCTCACCCCGGTCCGGTCCCTGTATATATGTCATCCTCACCCTGGTCTGGTCCCTGTATATATGTCATCCTCACCCCGGTCTGGTCCCTGTATATATGTCATCCTCACCCGGTCTGGTCCCTGTATATATGTCATCCTCACCTCAGTCTGGTCCCTGTATATATGTCGTCCTCATCCCGGTCTGGTCCCTGTATATATGTCGTCCTCACCCCGGTCTCGTCCCTGTATATACAGTATGTCTTCCTCACCCCGGTCTGGTCCCTGTATATATGTCGTGCTCACCACAGTCTGGTCCCCGTATACTGTATATGTCATCCTCACCCCGGTCTGGTCCCTGTGTATACGTCATCCTTACCCTGGTCTGGTCCCTGTGTATACGTCGTCCTTACCCCAGTCCTGTCCTTATATACATGACATCCTCGCCCCGGTCCGGTCTTTATATACATGACATCCTCGTCCTCAACGCGGTCTGGTCCTTATATACATGACATCCTCGTCCTTACCCCAGTCCAGTCCTTATATACATGACATCTCGTCCTCACCACGGTCCGGTCCTTATATACATGACATCCTCGTCCTCAACGCGGTCTGGTCCTTATATACATGACATCCTCGTCCTTACCCCAGTCCTGTCCTTATATACATGACATCCTCTTCCTCACCCCGGTCCAGTCCTTATATACATGACATCTCGTCCTCACCCCGGTCCGGTCCTTATATACATGACATCCTCGTCCTCACCCCGGTCCGGTCCTTATATACATGACATCCTCGTCCTCGCCCCGGTCCTTATATACATGACATCCTCACCCCGGTCCGGTCCCTGTATATATGTCATCCTCACCCTGGTCTGGTCCCTGTATATATGTCATCCTCACCTCGGTCTGGTCCCTGTATATATGTCGTCCTCATCCCGGTCTGGTCCCTGTATATATGTCGTCCTCACCCCGGTCTCGTCCCTGTATATACAGTATGTCGTCCTCACCCCGGTCTGGTCCCTGTATATATGTCGTGCTCACCCCAGTCTGGTCCCCGTATACTGTATATGTCATCCTCACCCCGGTCTGGTCCCTGTGTATACGTCATCCTTACCCTGGTCTGGTCCCTGTGTATACGTCGTCCTTACCCCAGTCCTGTCCTTATATACATGACATCCTCGCCCCGGTCCGGTCTTTATATACATGACATCCTCGTCCTCAACGCGGTCTGGTCCTTATATACATGACATCCTCGTCCTTACCCCAGTCCTGTCCTTATATACATGACATCCTCATCCTCACCCCAGTCCAGTCCTTATATACATGACATCTCGTCCTCACCGCGGTCCGGTCCTTATATACATGACATCCTCGTCCTCAACGCGGTCTGGTCCTTATATACATGACATCCTCGTCCTTACCCCAGTCCTGTCCTTATATACATGACATCCTCTTCCTCACCCCGGTCCAGTCCTTATATACATGACATCTCGTCCTCACCGCGGTCCGGTCCTTATATACATGACATCCTCGTCCTCACCCCGGTCCGGTCCCTATATACATGACATCCTCGTCCTCACCCCGGTCCAGTCCTTATATACATGACATCCTCGTCCTCACCCCGGTCCAGTCCTTATATACATGACATCCTCGTACTCACCGCGGTCCTTATATACATGACATCCTCGTCCTCACCCCGGTCCTTATATACATGACATCCTCGCCCCGGTCCGGTCTTTATATACATGACATCCTCGTCCTCACCCCGGTCCAGTCCTTATATACATGACATCCTCGCCCCGGTCCGGTCCTTATATACATGACATCCTCGTCCTCAGCCCGGTCCGGTCCTTATATACGTGACATCCCCGGTCCGGTCCTTATATACATGACATCCTCGTCCTCACCCCGGTCCAGTCCTTATATACATGACATCCTCGTCCTCACCCCGGTCCGGTCCTTATATACATGACATCCTCGTCCTCACCCCGGTCCGGTCCTTATATACATGACATCCTCGTCCTCACCCCGGTCCAGTCCTTATATACATGACATCCTCGTCCTCACCCCGGTCCGGTCCTTATATACATGACATCCTCGTCCTCGCCCCGGTCCTTATATACATGACATCCTCACCCCGGTCCGGTCCCTGTATATATGTCATCCTCACCCTGGTCTGGTCCCTGTATATATGTCATCCTCACCCCGGTCTGGTCCCTGTATATATGTCATCCTCACCCGGTCTGGTCCCTGTATATATGTCATCCTCACCTCGGTCTGGTCCCTGTATATATGTCGTCCTCACCCCGGTCTCGTCCCTGTATATACAGTATGTCTTCCTCACCCCGGTCTGGTCCCTGTATATATGTCGTGCTCACCCCAGTCTGGTCCCCGTATACTGTATATGTCATCCTCACCCCGGTCTGGTCCCTGTGTATACGTCATCCTTACCCTGGTCTGGTCCCTGTGTATACGTCGTCCTTACCCCAGTCCTGTCCTTATATACATGACATCCTCGCCCCGGTCCGGTCTTTATATACATGACATCCTCGTCCTCAACGCGGTCTGGTCCTTATATACATGACATCCTCGTCCTTACCCCAGTCCTGTTCTTATATACATGACATCCTCGTCCTCACCCCAGTCCAGTCCTTATATACATGACATCTCGTCCTCACCGCGGTCCGGTCCTTATATACATGACATCCTCGTCCTCAACGCGGTCTGGTCCTTATATACATGACATCCTCGTCCTTACCCCAGTCCTGTCCTTATATACATGACATCCTCTTCCTCACCCCGGTCCAGTCCTTATATACATGACATCTCGTCCTCATCGCGGTCCGGTCCTTATATACATGACATCCTCGTCCTCACCCCGGTCCGGTCCCTATATACATGACATCCTTGTCCTCACCCCGGTCCAGTCCTTATATACATGACATCCTCGTCCTCACCGCGATCCTGTCCTTATATACATGACATCCTCGTCCTTACACTGGTCCGGTCCTTATATACATGACATCCTCGTCCTCACCCCGGTCCAGTCCTTATATACATGACATCCTCGTACTCACCGCGGTCCTTATATACATGACATCCTCGTCCTCACCCCGGTCCTTATATACATGACATCCTCGCCCCGGTCCGGTCTTTATATACATGACATCCTCGTCCTCACCCCGGTCCAGTCCTTATATACATGACATCCTCGCGCCGGTCCGGTCCTTATATACATGACATCCTCGTCCTCAGCCCGGTCCAGTCCTTATATACGTGACATCCCCGGTCCGGTCCTTATATACATGACATCCTCGTCCTCACCCCGGTCCAGTCCTTATATACATGACATCCTCGTCCTCACCCCGGTCCGGTCCTTATATACATGACATCCTCGTCCTCACCCCGGTCCGGTCCTTATATACATGACATCCTCGTCCTCACCCCGGTCCAGTCCTTATATACATGACATCCTCGTCCTCACCCCGGTCCGGTCCTTATATACATGACATCCTCATCCTCGCCCCGGTCCTTATATACATGACATCCTCGTCCTCACCCCGGTCCGGTCCTTATATACATGACATCCTCGTCCTCACCCCGGTCCAGTCCTTATATACATGACATCTCGTCCTCATCGCGGTCCGGTCCTTATATACATGACATCCTCGTCCTCACCCCGGTCCGGTCCCTATATACATGACATCCTTGTCCTCACCCCGGTCCAGTCCTTATATACATGACATCCTCGTCCTCACCGCGATCCTGTCCTTATATACATGACATCCTCGTCCTTACACTGGTCCGGTCCTTATATACATGACATCCTCGTCCTCACCCCGGTCCAGTCCTTATATACATGACATCCTCGTACTCACCGCGGTCCTTATATACATGACATCCTCGTCCTCACCCCGGTCCTTATATACATGACATCCTCGCCCCGGTCCGGTCTTTATATACATGACATCCTCGTCCTCACCCCGGTCCAGTCCTTATATACATGACATCCTCGCGCCGGTCCGGTCCTTATATACATGACATCCTCGTCCTCAGCCCGGTCCAGTCCTTATATACGTGACATCCCCGGTCCGGTCCTTATATACATGACATCCTCGTCCTCACCCCGGTCCAGTCCTTATATACATGACATCCTCGTCCTCACCCCGGTCCGGTCCTTATATACATGACATCCTCGTCCTCACCCCGGTCCGGTCCTTATATACATGACATCCTCGTCCTCACCCCGGTCCAGTCCTTATATACATGACATCCTCGTCCTCACCCCGGTCCGGTCCTTATATACATGACATCCTCATCCTCGCCCCGGTCCTTATATACATGACATCCTCACCCCGGTCCGGTCCCTGTGTATATGTCATCCTCACCCTGGTCTGGTCCCTGTATATATGTCATCCTCACCCCGGTCTGGTCCCTGTATATATGTCATCCTCACCCGGTCTGGTCCCTGTATATATGTCATCCTCACCTCGGTCTGGTCCCTGTATATATGTCGTCCTCATCCCGGTCTGGTCCCTGTATATATGTCGTCCTCACCCCGGTCTCGTCCCTGTATATACAGTATGTCGTCCTCACCCCGGTCTGGTCCCTGTATATATGTCGTGCTCACCCCAGTCTGGTCCCCGTATACTGTATCTGTCATCCTCACCCCGGTCTGGTCCCTGTGTATACGTCATCCTTACCCTGGTCTGGTCCCTGTGTATACGTCGTCCTTACCCCAGTCCTGTCCTTATATACATGACATCCTCGCCCCGGTCCGGTCTTTATATACATGACATCCTCGTCCTCAACGCGGTCTGGTCCTTATATACATGACATCCTCGTCCTTACCCCAGTCCTGTCCTTATATACATGACATCCTCGTCCTCACCCCAGTCCAGTCCTTATATACATGACATCTCGTCCTCACCGCGGTCCGGTCCTTATATACATGACATCCTCGTCCTCAACGCGGTCTGGTCCTTATATACATGACATCCTCGTCCTTACCCCAGTCCTGTCCTTATATACATGACATCCTCTTCCTCATCCCGGTCCAGTCCTTATATACATGACATCTCGTCCTCACCGCGGTCCGGTCCTTATATACATGACATCCTCGTCCTCACCCCGGTCCGGTCCCTATATACATGACATCCTCGTCCTCACCCCGGTCCAGTCCTTATATACATGACATCCTCGTCCTCACCGCGATCCTGTCCTTATATACATGACATCCTCGTCCTTACACTGGTCCGGTCCTTATATACATGACATCCTCGTCCTCACCCCGGTCCAGTCCTTATATACATGACATCCTCGTACTCACCGCGGTCCTTATATACATGACATCCTCGTCCTCACCCCGGTCCTTATATACATGACATCCTCGCCCCGGTCCGGTCTTTATATACATGACATCCTCGTCCTCACCCCGGTCCAGTCCTTATATACATGACATCCTCGCCCCGGTCCGGTCCTTATATACATGACATCCTCGTCCTCAGCCCGGTCCGGTCCTTATATACGTGACATCCCCGGTCCGGTCCTTATATAGATGACATCCTCGTCCTCACCCCGGTCCAGTCCTTATATACATGACATCCTCGTCCTCACCCCGGTCCGGTCCTTATATACATGACATCCTCGTCCTCACCCCGGTCCGGTCCTTATATACATGACATCCTCGTCCTCACCCCGGTCCAGTCCTTATATACATGACATCCTCGTCCTCACCCCGGTCCGGTCCTTATATACATGACATCCTCGTCCTCGCCCCGGTCCTTATATACATGACATCCTCGTCCTCACCCCGGTCCGGTCCTTATATACATGACATCCTCGTCCTCGCCCTGGTCCTTATATACATGACATCCTCGTCCTCGCCCGGGTCCGGTCCTTATATACATGACATCCTCGTCCTCACCCCAGTCCGGTCCTTATATACATGACATCCTCGTCCTCGCCCTGGTCCTTATACAGTATACATGACATCCTCGTCCTCGCCCCGGTCCTTATATACATGACATCCTCGTCCTCGCCCCGGTCCGGTCCTTTTATACACGACATTGATAGACTCACTGATCATGTCACGTGTTATGGGATCCGCTGCATATTAGGCAGCATGAATGTGACGTGTCTCCTTCACCCTTTTCTACTCTGCACCAGTCCTGAGTCCCTCATATTACAAGCCGCACGTACATTGAAGCGAATAGACCCCATAAGAAGACTGACAGTGTACACTGCACCTGATAGAGAAGCTTTGCCCAGGACTGCGGGAAACAAAGGACGTCAAACCATTCACCTGAGTCCAACAACAGAAGACGTCATACCATTCACCCGAGTCCAACAACAGAGGACGTCATACCATTCACCCGAGTCCAACAACAGAGGACGTCATACCATTCACCCGAGTCCAACAACAGAGGACGTCATAGCATTCACCCGAGTCCAACCACAGAGGACGTCATAGCATTCACCCGAGTCCAACAACAGAGGACGTCATACCATTCACCCGAGTCCAACAACAGAGGACGTCATACCATTCACCAGAGTCCAACAACAGAGGATGTCGTACCATTCACCAGAGTCCAACAACAGAGGACGTCGTACCATTCACCAGAGTCCAACAACAGAGGACGTCATACTGTTCACCAAAGTACAACAACAGAGGACGTCATACCAGTCACCAAAGTCCAACAACAGAGGACGTCATACCATTCACCAGAGTCCAACAACAGAGAACGTCGTACCATTCACCAGAGTCCAACAACAGAGGACGTCGTACCATTCACCAGAGTCCAACAACAGAGGACGTCATACCATTAACCAGAGTCCAACAACAGAGGACGTCATACCATTCACCAGAGTCCAACAACAGAGGACGTTGTACCATTCACCAGAGTCCAACAACAGAGGACGTCATACCATTCACCAAAGTACAACAACAGAGGACGTCATACCAGTCACCAAAGTCCAACAACAGAGGACGTCATACCATTCACCCGAGTCCAACAACAGAGGACGTCATACCATTCACCGGAGTCCAACAACAGAGGACGTCGTACCATTCACCAAAGTCCAACAACAGAGGACGTCATACCATTCACCAGAGTCCAACAACAGAGGACGTCATACCATTCACCAGAGTCCAACAACAGAGGACGTCATACCATTCACCCGAGTCCAACAACAGAGGACGTCATACCATTCACCAGAGTCCAACAACAGAGGACGTCGTACCATTCACCAGAGTCCAACAACAGAGGACGTCATACCATTCACCCGAGTCCAACAACATAGGACGTCATACCATTCACCAGAGTCCAACAACAGAGGACGTCATACCATTCACCCGGGTCCAACAACAGAGGACGTCATACCATTCACTAGAGTCCAACAACAGAGGACGTCATACCATTCACCCGAGTCCAACAACAGAGGACGTCATACCATTCACCAGAGTCCAACAACAGAGGACGTCATACCATTCACCCGAGTCCAACAGAGGACGTCATACCATTCACCAGAGTCCAACAACAGAGGACGTCATACCATTCACCAGAGTCCAACAACAGAGGACTGATTGGCTGCTCTGTATAATCCCGCCCACTCCACACATTGGCAGGTCTGTATAACCCCACTCACTCCACTGATATGGAGAGAGCTTCCAATCAGTGGAGTGGGTGGGGTTATATACAGAGAGCTTCCAATCAGTGGAGTGGGTGGGGTTATATACAGAGAGCTTCCAATCAGTGGAGTGGGCGGGGTTATATACAGAGAGCTTCCAATCAGTGGAGTGGGTGGGGTTATATACAGAGAGCTTCCAATCAGTGGAATGGGCGGGGTTATATACAGAGAGCTTCCAATCAGTGGAGTGGGTGGGGTTATATACAGAGAGCTTCCAATCAGTGGAGTGGGCGGGGTTATATACAGAGAGCTGCCAATCAGTGGAGTGGGCGGGGTTATATGCAGAAAGCTGCCAATCAGTGGTGGGGGCGGGGTTACACAGGGCTCATGAATATGGAGGATACATGGCAGCAGGGTTACTAGCCCTCCAATGATAATCTCCTGCTGATAAAACTACAGCAAGCAGCGAGCGCATCGCTGGAATCAGGGTCTCTGCCCCAAAATGATGCTGCTCACAGATTAGGTGGCAAAAACCTGGTGACCGATCCCATTTAAACTAATGAAGTAGTTGTGTGAAAACTCTTAAGCCATTACTGCAGAAGGCATCGCAGTGGCTTTGGCGGTGGTGGCTTTGGCAGTGGTGACTTTGGTGGTGGTGGCTTTGGCGGTGGTGGCTTTGGCGGTGGCATCACGTTGGCCTTTACCCTTGATATTCCATGCTTGATTCTGTGGCAGTGAATGATGAAGTGATGCAGGATGTGTTGTCTCCACAGATGGATCCTCCTCACAGGTCCACCAGCCAGCCCTAGCCATGTACACGGACACTCGCTGCATCCGTAGGAAGAAACGTCCGGCTCGACAAGACCCCTTCTCCCGTCTCTCTGCCCTGAGGGATGAGCTCTGCCACCGTCCACTGTCTGATGACCGGGCTGCCATCCTGACCAGCACAGAGCCCGATGACTCCGGTGGCCATGCCACTCTTCTGTGACCATCTTTGGAGACAGACCTGTTTTAGGCCCTTCCTGTCTCTTGGTGCTGCCTCCCCGTCCTCCCTTCTAGTGAACCGTGAGCAGCGAATTGTGCGTTCATTGCCTACCTCACAACCCTGTGTGTGCCGAGCGAACGCTCACACTCTGGAGCAACGTACAGTGTTAAGACTGCTGGATGTGAAGATCCATGCCTAGGCCAGAGCGCAGCCATACACGTGGCACGTCGCCGCCATGCTGGAGGCTACAGGCCGGTGTCTAAGGGTGGCCACATGCCGTGTATGTGCGTTACTGGAGAAGGTTGTATCCTGCTTTTAGGAGGAGATTAGCACCACTAAAAGCGGAGTCCATTCACCACCTTCTAATCTGTACTACCAAAGGGAGTAATGAAAAGTACTACTACCCCCAGCGGAGCCTCCGAGGGCAGCTGTAGATGTGATGTGTGTCACATTACATTGAGAATGTGAAGAAAGGGTCCTTGTGGGCTCTGGGGGTCTGGAGGAGGTAGTACAAGTTACATGTCAGTGAATGTGGCTTTTGGTGTTCTGTTTTCTCCTTGTAGGCGATAAGTGTCGTTCATTTCTGGGGTTCAGTGCCCGTCACCCTCTGGGGTTCAGCGCTCGTCACCCTCTGGGGTTCAGCGCTCGTCACCCTCTGGGATTCAGTGCCCATCACCCTCTGGGGTTCAGCGCCCGTCACCCTCTGGGGATCTGCGCCCGTCACCCTCTGGGATTCAGCGCCCGTCACCCTCTGGGGATCTGCACCCGTCACCCTTTGGGGGTCAGCGCCCGTCACCCTCTGAGGATCAGCGCCCGTCACCCTCTGGGGACTTGCGCCCGTCACCCTCTTGGGATCTGCGCCCGTCACCCTTTGGGGATCAGCGCCCGTCACCCTTTGGGGATCTGCGCCCGTCACCCTCTGGGGACCGCCCGTCACCCTCTGGGGATCAGCGCCCGTGACCCTCTGGGGATCAGCGCCCGTGACCCTTTGGGGATCAGCGCCCGTCACCCTCTGGGGACCGCCCGTCACCCTCTGGGGATCAGCGCCCGTGACCCTCTGGGGATCAGCGCCCGTCACCCTCTGGGGATCAGCGCCCGTCACCCTCTGGGATTCAGCGCCCGTCACCCTCTGGGATTCAGCGCCCGTCACCCTCTGGGGATCTGCGCCCGTCACCCTCTGGGGTTCAGCGCCCGTCACCCTCTGGGGATCTGCGCCCGTCACCCTCTGGAATTCAGCGCCCGTCACCCTTTGGGATTCAGCGACCGTCACCCTCTGGGGATCTGCGCCCGTCACCCTCTGGGATTCAGCGCCCGTCACCCTCTGGGAATCTGCGCCCGTCACCCTCTGGGATTCAGCGCCCGTCACCCTCTGGGGATCTGCGCCCGTCACCCTCTGGGGTTCAGCGCCCGTCACCCTCTGGGGATCTGCGCCCGTCACCCTCTGGAATTCAGCCCCCGTCACCCTCTGGGGACCTGCGCCCGTCACCCTCTGGGGATCAGTGCCCGTCACCCTCTGGGGATCAGCGTCCGTCACCCTCTGGGGATCAGCGCCCGTCACCCTCTGGGGTCTTATCCGACTGGCACTCACATGTTGTTTCCTTGTGGTCGATGTGAAGGTCCAGAGTAATACGGAGGGTGATAGTAATGTCAAGCACAACCTCGTGTTCATGGGTGCCGCCATGTTTTTTCCTCTGGCATGGTACTGAGGTGCTGGAGGGAAGCTGATACCACAACTGATCTCTCAGCTTTTCCTGACAACTGGCACATCAATCATTGTGTCAGACTAATTTGACAACCAGATAAAAACCATGGTATGCAGCATAAAGGGAAGGAGAACCATGAAGAGTAACACACAGCAGCGGTCAGAAGCTTGGACACCCTTGTTCATGTAATAGTTTCCCTTGTTGTTTCCTTGGAATGTGCACATTGTAGATTCAGACTGAAGGCAGCAAGACCATAAAGGAATGTAAATGGAATATAAATAAACCTGTGACACAAAGCAGAATGTGTTACACCCCAGATTCTTCATGTACCCCCTCGTACCCTAATGACTGCTTTGCACCCTCTTGCCTTTTACCCAGCAGCTTCATAAGGTCGTCACTTAAAATGTCTTCCAATGAACAGTTGGCCTCTTCAGGAAGTTAATTTGTAGGATCACTGGCTTTCAGTGTTTGCGACCATCGGGTGTGTATTGCAGAAGCAGTGATGGTGCCCAGCTCCATACAGGGCTGAGTCCTATTCCATAACTGTTCTAATGCACAATATGACCAGAACCATCTAATTTAAAAAAAATGTCATCATGAAGGGCAGTCAGTCTGGAAGTTTGGTTGAACTTTGAGGTTATTCTTAAGGGCAATCATGAAGAACATCAGTCGCTGTGATGAAATTGGCCTTCGTGAGGACCGCTCCAGGATAGGGAAACAAAGCATTCTCTCTGCTGCAGAGGATAAGCTCATCAGAGTTACCAGCATCAGACACTGCAAACTCACAGCACCTCAGGTAAGAGCCCTCATAAATGAATCACAGACATCAAGTAGCAGACATATCTTAACTTCAGCTGCTCAGAGGAGACTGCGAGAAGTGGCTTCTATGGTCCAAGACCTGCAGAGA
Source organism: Phyllobates terribilis (assembly GCF_046119375.1). Classification (NCBI taxonomy): domain Eukaryota; kingdom Metazoa; phylum Chordata; class Amphibia; order Anura; family Dendrobatidae; genus Phyllobates; species Phyllobates terribilis. The sequence continues at coordinate 320,679,216 of NW_027362772.1, forward strand.
AGAGCAAATGAGGACCACAAATAAGAAGAGACTTATATGTACTGATCTTTGGAAATCTGTACTGTACTCTGATGAGACAGAATTGGATATTTTTGGTACCAACCAACTTGTTTTTATGAGACATAGAAGAGGTGAGTGTATGGTTTCTAAATGGGTGGTGCCCGCCATCAAGCATGGACGGGAAGTCTGTGCTGATGACCGTGGTGGTGATTTGTTCCAAATTCATAAGCACTTATCCAGCAGGGCCCCTAAAGCGTTCTGCAGCAACAGTAGTCCCATCTGGTTTGTACTTGGTGTGACCATCATTTGTGTAATAGAGCGATGACCCAAAACACACGACCAGTCAATGACCAAAAAGAAGAGGGAAAGAACATGGCCTCCACAATCACCAAACTCAACCCAATGGAAATGGTTTGGGTAACTTGGACGCAGAGGAAATAGAAAGCAGCCGAGAAGACTTCAGCACCTCTGGGAACACCTCCAGGACTGATGGGAGTCATTCCAGTGTCGACTGATGACGCGGTGGAGAGATTGAGAATTGACGTAAAGCCGCCATCGGGGTAACGGGCGCCCAGGAAGAGTCTAAGGGGTAACGCATTCTAGGTTATGTCACACAAGTTTCTCTACTCCTTATGTCCATATGTCGTTCCTGATTTTGGTGCCTTCAGTCTGAATCTACAATGTGCACATTTCAATAAGAACAAGGAAAACCATTACATGAACATGGAAGGTCCAAATTTTTGACCGATGCTGTAAAGTGAAGAACAATAATGTGGAGTAGTAAAAAGTAATGGAGAGTAACGCTGTGATGAAGAGTAATGTGGACAGTTGGCGTGGGCTTTCATGGTAACGGATGGATGAAGAGTGACATGGATTCTTGAGGGATAATGTAGGGAAAATGAGTGTTTGGGTTTATTTTAAGCAATAATTTCCATGTTTTCAGAAGCTGCTGCCAATGGTTTTGTAGTATTTCTCCGCTCCATAGTGTGAATTGCTGCAGCGGTTTCTGATGAATGGCGTCATTGTGTCTGCTGTAGGTAACACTGGTGCCAATGATGAGAGCCGATACATGAGACCCCCTGGATATTGTGACTTCAGCACTCTGCCTCTCTTCACAATCTCACATATCTGGAAGCAGAAGCTCTGCTGCACCTTCAGACCTCCAGATAAAGGCGTTTTCTAGTAGCAGATTTCTACAAGACTTTTGTGGGTCTGAATAATATAGCAATATATTTCATTTTTTTTATATTGGGTGAGGGCACGATCATTTACCAAGACCAGAGGCAGGACTGTCTATTTGTGTAGTCAAGCATGGCAGGATGATAGTGGCAATAATACAGCATCCATAGCTGACAAGCATCCTGTCTATTCCCGTCTGGCCACATTACATTCAGGCTGAATTATTACCGGGGCGCTGGGGGAATCGCCTTATCAACTTTATTGTATGTAAGAGAAGAATGAGCAGAAAGTCAACCTGTCCATCAACTTAATTCAATCCCTGTGGAGCTTGAGGTCAGTAGGTGATCTTTGTGCCTTGTGGTCACCACACAGAGAAGTCCCATCATTAAGTTTATGTGAAGATTATGGTCAGCAGGCGTTTCATTGTACCTGGTGATCACCACACAAAGAAGTCCCATCATTTAGTTCCTGTGGATCTTGCAGTCAATAGGAGTTCATTGTACCTGATGGTCACAACGCAGATACGTCCCATCGGTCAGTAGGAGTTCATTGTACCTGGTGGTCAGAACGCAGATACGTCCCATCGGTCAGTAGGAGTTCATTGTACCTGGTGGTCACAACGCAGATACGTCCCATCGGTCAGTAGGAGTTCATTGTACCTGATGGTCACCACGCAGAGAAGCCCCACCGTTCAGTTTCTGTAGAACTTGTGGTCAGTAGGAGTTCATTGTACCTGGTGGTCACCACGCAGAGGAGTCCTATTGTTCAGACCCTATGAAGCTTGTGATCAGTAGGAGTTCATTGTACTTGGTGGTCACCATGCAGAGAAGTCTTATTGTTCAGACCCTATGAAGGTTGTGGTCAGTAGGAGTTCATTGTACTTGGTGGTCACCATGCAGAGAAGTCTTATTGTTCAGACCCTGTGAAGCTTGTGGTCAGTAGGAGTTCATTGTACTTTGTGGTCACCATGCAGAGAAGTCTTATTGTTCAGACCCTATGAAGCTTGTGGTCAGTAGGAGTTCATTGTACTTGGTGGTCACCATGCAGAGAAGTCTTATTGTTCAGACCCTATGAAGCTTGTGGTCAGTAGGAGTTCATTGTACTTGGTGGTCACCATGCAGAGAAGCCCTATTGTTCAGAACCATGAAGCTTGTGGTCAGTAGGAGTTCATTGTACCTGGTGGTCACCATGCAGAGATGTCTTATTGTTCAGACCCGTGAAGCTTGTGGTCAGTAGGAGTTCATTGTACTTGGTGGTCACCATGCAGAGATGTCTTATTGTTCAGACCCTGTGAAGCTTGTGGTCAGTAGGAGTTCATTGTACTTGGTGGTCACCATGCAGAGATGTCATATTGTTCAGACCCTGTGAAGCACCTGGTGGTCACCATGCAGAGAAGTCTTATTGTTCAGACCCGTGAAGCTTGTGGTCAGTAGGAGTTCATTGTACCTGGTGATCATTCAGAGAAGTCTTATTGTTCAGACCCGTGAAGCTTGTGGTCAGTAGGAGTTCATTGTACTTGGTGGTCACCATGCAGAGATGTCTTATTGTTCAGACCTGTGAAGCTTGTGGTCAGTAGGAGTTCATTGTACTTGGTGGTCACCATGCAGAGAAGCCCTATTGTTCCGACCTGTGAAGCTTGTGGTCAGTAGAAGTTCATTGTACCTGGTGGTCACCATGCAGATATGTCTTATTGTTCAGACCCTGTGAAGCTTGTGGTCAGTAGAAGTTCATTGTACCTGGTGGTCACCATGCAGAGATGTCTTATTGTTCAGACCCTGTGAAGCTTGTGGTCAGTAGGAGTTCATTGTACTTGGTGGTCACCATGCAGAGAAGTCTTATTGTTCAGACCCGTGAAGGTTGTGGTCAGTAGGAGCTCATTGTACTTGGTGGTCACCATGCAGAGAAGTCTTATTGTTCAGACCCGTGAAGCTTGTGGTCAGTAGGAGTTCATTGTACTTGGTGGTCACCATGCAGAGAAGTCTTATTGTTCAGACCCGTGAAGCTTGTGGTCAGTAGGAGTTCATTGTACCTGGTGGTCACCATGCAGAGAAGTCTTATTGTTCAGACCCGTGAAGGTTGTGGTCAGTAGGAGTTCATTGTACCTGGTGGTCACCATGCAGAGAAGTCTTATTGTTCAGACCCGTGAAGCTGGGTTCTTTCAGCTTTGTGGTACAGTACTGTGACGTATACTTTTACTGTGAACCTTTGACAGGTGTGGATATTTGTGAAAGAGAATTACATTTGTATTTAGTCCGTGAGAGGTATGCTGCATATAGTACTTGGGATGTACATGAAAAGACAGTGAAACAAACGTATCATTTATTCATTGCGCGGTGTCATGGCCGACTGTGTCGACTCCTCTCTCATAGGCTTCTGGCTAAGTCATTTTCTCTGTGGGGGTTATGTGCACTTACTCCATAGCCATCTCCATCTTAGATAATGAGATTGTAAGGAGCTCAAAATCCTGGATACATTGGGAACCAGTGGGAAGAGCAGAACCTTCAGTCTTTGGTAAGAATTAACCCCAAAAGAAGTAATTGAGTAGAGAGTTGAGGGTTTCATGAGCAGCCATGGGCAGCCATGTTTAAGCAGTAGCATAATGGCGTTAGGACTGATGGCTTTCTTCTCAGATCCCAGGGGACAGAGCTCGGATTATACTTTGTATATCTCATGCATGGAAGTGTCACAGAGTCCTTAGGGCCATCAGCAGATAAAAGTCTTTCCACCCATTGAACAATCAGGGCAGTTGTAGTAGCTGCTCACAGCTTTCCATGTTTTAGTAGTTATTTTCCCTGCCATATTAATAGCGAGATGTCACATTGGTTTGTGAGGCCTCCTCCTGCAGTGATGGTGCTTTATTGCACTATGGAGGGACTTTATATCATATTGGGAATGGGTGGAAACACGATATGATCGTTGGTTGAATTATAGTGCAGGATTCTTAAAGTTTCCATAGAAGAGATCATGAGCGAGCGGCTGGATCACAGAACTGCATGTAATAAACCGTTCACTCTCTGTGACTTTTTCCTGTTCTGGATTTTGGGGCGTTTCATTATTGATTGATGACCCCAAAGAGCTAGTCCAGTGTTATTTTATTCTACGTGATAAAGCACAAGCTGCTGATAGTGAAGGAGGGCGCAGAGTGGTATTATTGAGTGAGATGTTGGGCCTGATTCCTGCACTTGGGTCCTTGGTCCCAGGACCTGGTTCTTTCTCCGGATCTAAGGCTCGAGGTGCGACGTTCCGGTTTTGCACAAAGCATTTGAGTCCTGGGACTGTGTCCTCACCGATGTAGGCTTTTGGTGAATGTCTCAGCCTTTCCCGAGAACATTTGTACATACACAAGGTCACGTTGAAGCCTCTTGCAAAGCTGTATTATTCTTGTTAACTTTCCCCATCCAAGTTCTCGTAATTTTAAAAACAGGTCTCATTTTGCAGAAAAACACACGGGCATCAGCAAAAAGCCATGATCTGAACAATCATGAACAGGGTCCGCGAGTTGTGGCATCTCGCACCCCCTGCTGCAAACGTTTACTCCTTGTATGATGCCAGAATGGTGGCCTGGTGGCCAGGGCCGCTGGAGACCCCACGCTGGAGACCCCACTCTGGAGGCCCCACGCTGTAGGCCCCACGCTGGAGACCCCACGCTGGAGGCCCCACGCTGGAGGCCCCACGCTGGAGACCCCACGCTGTAGGAACGGTTTGCTACAATAGACCTGGTAAATACTATTGTCCTGGGGATTTTCAGGGAAGGTTTTCCCGTTGTAAATAACTTATTTGTTACTTTATCTTGGAAGCCGTTTCCTTTCTATGGAAAGAGGTATTCTCATACAGTTTTGGTGCAGATATACAATTCTACATATACAGATAATATATAATGATATATATATATAGAAAGAGATAAATATATAGTAAAGAGAGCAAAACGTCTATATCTATAGATAGATGTATGTTTTATTTTTATATGGAGCTGCTATTAGCCACAGGCTCGATGTGGATCCGGCTTTGGAAAGTCATCTAGTAATAATTTCCCTTTCGGGGATGGCGGTCTGACCTCCTGAGTTGGAATGTGCCATTGGTGCTATAGATTTCTGGTCATAGTTTAGATATCCTGGTGCAGATTCCTAACCAGATCGGTATTAACAATGGGTGGTCTTGGATTACGCCGTCTTCATTGTGCTGCTGGGGGGTTGCTGGAGGCCTGGTGGAAGCTACAAACCTGTAGATAAACAATGGTGCTCAAATACCAGTGCAGCTAATGGGAGATCACAACGTTCATTTATTGTGCGAATTCCGGCCACCATGAGGCCATGAATACCAAACCCGCGGAGGTTGTTTGGCTGGTAGCTTTACTAATGTTCTCTTGCCTTTTTAATGACATGAAACCTCAACATACTGTACTGTCTGTAACGAGCCAAGGGCGATGAGCCGTGTACCCTTTAGATGGAAGAGACAATTGTGAATGTGCAATGAAGGACATTTTTTAGGGAAGGTTGGAAAAGTCACAGGACAGGCAGGAGATGTTTGGAACAAGCACATTTCTGGTCCCATAATTTCAACCAACTATTCTTTGATTCACTATAGTCTTTCCAGTAATCGAGATGTGTTTAGTATCTGTGGGATAGACCGGCATGTTCAGCCCCCAAGAAGGCAAACTCTGTAGAAAACCTTGCCCCTTCAGTGCCTTATTGCCATCAGAAGCACATATCATCTGAATCAGACCTGTCCGAGCCCTAGCTCGTAGTACATGAGGCGTGGATCTATCATCTGCTCGGGTTACCTGGGATCTATCATCTGCTCGGGTTACCTGGGATCTATCATCTGCTCGGGTTACCTGGGATCTATCATCTGCTCGGGTTACCTGGGATCTATCATCTGCTCGGGTTACCTGGGATCTATCATCTGCTCGGGTTACCTGGGATCTATCATCTGCTCGGGTTACCTGGGATCTATCAGCTGCTCGGGTTACCTGGGATCTATCATCTGCTCGGGTTACCTGGGATCTATCAGCTGCTCGGGTTACCTGGGATCTATCAGCTGCTCGGGTTACCTGGTGAAGTTATGCTGAAGGGTGCAGAGTATTCATGGCTGTATCCAACTGGAAACAGCACTTAGTACTGATTGCAATACTCATTTATTTTTTGAAACTTTTGAAATCTGTCACATAATAGATGGCAGCATATTTCCCCCCGCAGATAACTCCAAACACTGAGGTGCAACTACCACGTGATTAAACCTTAGGACCCCCGTATAAAGCCCTGTCATGTTCTCTTAGATATCTTAACCTCATTGATAGGAAAGAATTTCAGATTAAGAACGATTTTAATGTTGATAGTTATATAAATCACTTACAAGTAACCGTATACCAATGACATGTCAATGAGTTCATAAACCGTAGAGATATTAGTGAGATCTTTATTTTCAAAACTGATCTCCGCGATGGTGAAACAAATGTTGTGTTCTGTTCACAGCACATTCAGAGTTACCTGCTGACTGTCTGTACTCGCTACATAACTCTATACAGCTGAATGTCCCTGCCATTGACTATTGTATCCATACCTTAGAGGAGGACATGAGACTCCACATGTAAATACAAAAGGTATCCGAACATAAACCAACAAAACATGTGAAATGGCTGTAGTTTCCTACATCCGGCCTCTAGGAGTCCATGAGGGCATGAAGATTCCTTCTAGCTGCTAAATGAAAATTATGCAAACCAAAAGAAATGTCCTTAAAGGGAACCGGTCATGTCCTGTGTACTATCTAAACTGCCCCCATTGCGTTGTTAGTGATGCAATGTACACACTTTTTCATTAAAATCGGCTCTAATATAATGTGTATAAAGCACTTTATATATTTATATCATACCTGCTTGTTTAGTCATAGGGGTGTGATTCATCGCATTCAGTCATGGTTGGCGCTGCCAACGCCATTTGAATTCTGGTTCTTGGTTTGCACTGATGTCACCGGTATGCTGCACTTGCTCAGTATGTCTTGGCCATCCGCGCTTGCACAGTGTGTATACTGGCTATCCACACTTGCACAGTGTGTATACTGGCCATCCGCGCTTGCACAGTGTGTATACTGGCTATCCACACTTGCACAGTGTGTATACTGGCCATCCGCGCTTGCACAGTGTGTATACTGGCCATCCACACTTGCACAGTGTGTATACTGGCCATCCGCACTTGCACAGTGTGTATACTGGCCATCCGCACTTGCACAGTGTGTATACTGGCCATCCGCGATTGTCGATCTGGGAGCTGCGCTTGCGCAGTGTGTATACTGGCCATCCACGATTGTCGATCTGGGAGCTGCGCTTACGCAGTGTGTATACTGGCCATCCACGATTGTCGATCTGGGAGCTGCGCTTACGCAGTATGTGTACTGGCCATCCGCGATTGTCGATCTGGGAGCCGCACTTGCGCAGTGTGTATACTGGCCATCCGCGATTGTCGATCTGGGAGCCGCGCTTGCGCAGTGTGTATACTGGCCATCCACGATTGTCGATCTGGGAGCCGCGCTTGCGCAGTGTGTATACTGGCCATCTGCAATTGTCGATCTGGGAGCCGCGCTTGTGCAGTGTGTATACTGGCCATCCGCGATTGTCGATCTGGGAGCGATTGTCGATCTGAGAGCCGCGCTTGCGCAGTGTGTATACTGGCCATCCGCGATTGTCGATCTGGGAGCCGCGCTTGCGCAGTGTGTATACTGGCCATCCGCGATTGTCGATCTGGGAGCTGCGCTTGCGCAGTGTGTATACTGGCCACCCGCGATTGTCGATCTGGGAGCCGTGCTTGCGCAGTGTGTATACTGGCCATCCGCAATTGTCGATCTGGGAGCTGCGCTTGCGCAGTGTGTATACTGGCCATCCACGATTGTCGATCTGGGAGCTGCGCTTACGCAGTGTGTATACTGGCCATCCGCGATTGTCGATCTGGGAGTCGCGCTTGCGCAGTGTGTATACTGGCCATCCGCGATTGTCGATCTGGGAGTCGCCCTTGCGCAGTGTGTATACTGGCTGTAGTGCCGGCGTCCCTGCCCTCTGCTAGGCAGGGACGCTGCTCCCCTCACCGCTCTGCCCCGTGCCCGGCGTCCCTCTCCCGCTCTGCTGTCAGCGCGCGCTCCTTCCCGGCGTCCTCCTCCCGCTCTGCTCTCAGCGCGCGCTCCTTCCCGGCCCCTGTGCTTAGGGCGCGCGCGCGCGCGCTCCCCTCCTCTTAAAGGGGCCGCGCGCGCCGTCCTAAGGAGTCCCCGGCCAATGGCCGGAGGACTTCATCATATATAAGGCACCTCCTCCAAAATGGAGGTGCCCGAGCAATGTTGTTTGCACCTGTGTCTCACCTGTGCTTCAGCCCTCAGGTCCCGTTGCCAGTTACCTGCCAGTTACCTGTCAGATTCCTGCCTGATTACTTGCTACCTGTCTGCTAGTCTGAGGTCCGACGGTCTGCCTTACTACTCCTGTCAGTCTGTCTAAGGACCAGCCTGCCCGCTCACCTGGGAGCGCACCTCAGCTACCTGCCTGCTTGCCTGAGGTCCGACGGTCTGCCTTACAACTCCGGTCAGTCTGTCTATGGACCAGCTTGCCCGCTCACCTGGGAGCGCTTCTCCGTTACCTGCCTGCTTGCCAGCCCGGAGGCTCCGCTGTCACGTGCTGTGACCACCAGCTACTCCACACTCTTGCCCGCTCACCTGGGAGCGCTTCTCCGCTACCTGCCTGCTTGCCTGCCCGGAGGCTCCGCTGTCACGTGCTGTGACCACCAGCTACTCCAGACTCTTGCCCGCTCACCTGGGAGCGCTTCTCCGCTACCTGCCTGCTTGCCTGCCCGGAGGCTCCGCTGTCACGTGCTGTGACCACCAGCTATTCCTGAGACTCTTGCCCGCTCACCTGGGAGCGCTTCTCCGTTACCTGCCTGCTTGCCTACCTGGAGGCTCCGCCGTCACGTGCTGTGACCACCTGCTATTCCAGAGACTCTCGCTTGCTCACCTGGGAGCACACATTCTTCATCTGCGTTGCTAGCCTACCTGGAGGTTCAGCCATCACAGGTCGTACCTACCCCTTTATCCAGAGACTGCCCCGATCACTTGCCGTGTCCTCCTGCCCGTACACCCAGAGACTGTCCTGGTCTCCTCCTGTGACTACCTGCCTGGTCGCCACCCGCTCCCTTACAAGGACCGCCCCCTTGTATTGTAGCCCAGAGGTTCCGCCTCCCAGACCCGTTACAGTTTGCTCGGGCCATGGAACCCGGTGGCACCCGAGCTCCCTCGCTCTCGGACCTCTGTCTTGAACTGTCCCGTCAGAGGTCCCAACAGGAGTCCATCCTGGGTCACCTGCGGAATGTCAATACTCGCCTGAACACTCTGTCTGATCCACCAACAACCTCCGCCAGTGCCATATCTTGCAATCCGGCAGCTCCGCTGCCCACTAAAACCATGGTATCCTACCCCGGACCCCGGCTTTCTGCACCTCCTCGCTTCGGAGGCGACTCCGTCCAGGCTCGGGGCTTCTTAAATCAGTGCACCCTGCACTTTGAACTTTTGTCCCACCAGTTTAACTCCGACCGGGCCAAAATTGCCTTCATCATGTCCCATCTCACTGGGGAGGCCCTGGCCTGGCTAAATCCTCTATGGGAGAGAGGAGACCCCCTGGTGTCCAACTTGCCTGCTTTTCTCACGGCTTTCCGGAAAGTCTTCGACGAACCCGGACGGAAGACCTCATCTGCATCATCGTTGCTACGCCTCCGTCAGGAGAGTCTCACCGTGGGCCAATATGCCATACGGTTCCGTACCCTTGCCTCGGAGCTGGCCTGGGATAACGACGCTCTGGTTTCCGTCTTCTGGGAGGGTCTGTCCGGCCGTATTAAAGATGAACTTGCCGGTCGGGACATTCCTACCACTCTCGACTTAATAACTCTTGCCACCCGGATTGACCTACGGTTCCAGGAGCGTGCCAGAGAGGTCACCCGTGAGAGGAGGTTACCACGACTAGCTCCTACTTTTCAGAAACCCGTCACTCCTTCTGTCTCTAACCAGGTACACCCTCCTGAGCCTATGCAGGTCGACCAGACCAAGATGGTCAAGACCCGTCAGGACTTACGCCGTGCCGAGGGGACCTGCTTCTACTGTGGCAGTAAGGAGCACCGGATCCGTGCCTGCCCGGAGAGGTCGGGAAACGCCTGTGTCTAGGTTCGCTCAGAGAGGTCCACCTAGACAAGAATAAATCCTCTCCATCCCTGCTGTTGTCAGTTTCAATCGTCTACGGGGAGAACCGTTATTTCGAACTAGCCCAACTGGACTCTGGAGCAGCCGGGAATCTTATTTCACAGTCCCTGGTAGAGAAATACCGCATCCCCACCAAACCTCTGGCTGTACCCTTGTCTGTGGCTGCCGTGGATGGGGGGCTCTTACCACGCCCCATCCAACTCATCACCGAATCCATTACTCTGCAGGTGGGAATGCTGCATTCTGAAAGTATCTCCTTTCATGTTCTGCCTGGACTCTCTCACGCCCTCTTGCTAGGTCTGCCTTGGCTCCAGAAACATGCACCCGTGCTTGACTGGCAAACCGGAGAAGTCCTTCGCTGGGGACAAGACTGTCATAAGACCTGCCTGGTTCCCGTCCATCCCGTCCGTCCCTCTCCTACCCCAGCTAATCTACCTGGACTTCCAATTCCTTATTGGTCTTATGCTGATGTCTTTAATAAAAAGGAGGCAGAGACATTACCCCCTCATAGACCATACGACTGTCCCATCGACCTGTTACCCGGTACTACTCCTCCCCGTGGGCGTATTTATCCTTTATCCGCTGCTGAGACCCGGTCGATGTCCGAATATATTGAGGAGAATCTGGCCAGGGGATTCATCCGGAAATCTACCTCCCCGGCGGGAGCAGGCTTCTTTTTCGTCAAAAAGAAGGACGGCTCTCTCCGTCCCTGTATAGACTATAGAGGCCTAAACCAGATCACGGTGAAGAATAAGTACCCCCTTCCGCTCATTCCAGAATTATTTGATCGTCTGAGGGGGGCTAGAATCTTCACCAAACTAGACCTCCGTGGGGTGTACAACCTGGTTCGTATCCGTCAAGGGGATGAATGGAAGACGGCATTCAACACCCGGGACGGCCACTATGAATATCTGGTAATGCCCTTTGGTCTCTGTAACGCTCCTGCCGTCTTTCAAGAGTTGGTCAATGACATCTTCCGGGACCTTCTCTACTCCTGCGTAGTGGTGTACCTGGACGACATCTTGGTCTTCTCTCCGGATCTCCAGACTCACCGGAGGGACGTTCGTCAGGTCCTGCTCAGGCTCAGGCAGAATCACCTCTTCACTAAATACGAGAAGTGCCTCTTTGAGCAGACCTCGCTTCCGTTTTTGGGCTACATTATTTCTCAGACCGGCCTACGAATGGATCCAGAGAAACTGTCTGCCATCGAGAAATGGCCCCGACCGGAGGGGTTGAAGGCCATTCAGCGGTTCCTGGGCTTCGCCAACTACTACCGCCTCTTCATACCACACTTCTCTTCCCGGACTGCCCCAATTTCCGCGCTCACCCGTAAGGGTACTAATCCCAAAGAGTGGCCGCCCGAAGCAGAAGAAGCCTTTCTTTCCTTAAAACAGGCCTTCTCTTCCGCCCCGGTGCTGCATCGCCCGGACGGCAACAAGCAGTTCTTCCTGGAAGTGGACGCCTCCTCCTCTGGAGCTGGAGCGGTACTTACTCAAAAATCTTCTTCCGGGAGGATGGTAACTTGCGGCTTCTTCTCTAAACTCTTCTCCTCCTCAGAGCGCAATTATTCCATAGGAGATCGAGAGTTATTGGCCATCAAACTGGCATTGGAGGAGTGGCGTTACCTGCTTGAGGGGGCTCTTCACCCGGTAATAATTTACACTGACCACAAGAACTTGGCTTACCTCCAGCATGCCCAGAGACTTAACCCGCGCCAAGCCCGGTGGTCCTTGTTTTTTGCTCGTTTTGATTTTGTCCTTCATTTTCGCCCGGCTGACAAAAACGTCAAGGCGGACGCCTTGTCTCGATCCTTTCTGGTATCTGATCTCGAGGAAGATCCGAAACACATCATCGATCCCGCCAGAGTAATGCAGGTGGCTCCCGTGAGTCTAAATCGTCTCCCTCCCGGAAAGACGTTCGTATCAGTACCTGATCGGGAGAAGATCCTTCACTGGGGTCACTCGTCTAAACTGGCTGGCCACGCTGGTCAGAAGAAGACCCTCCAGCTTATTTCCCGGCACTACTGGTGGCCTACCCTGCACAAGGATGTAATAGACTTTGTTTTTGCCTGTGTGTCCTGCGCCCGCAACAAGGTTCCGAGACATCTGCCAGCCGGTCGCCTCCTTCCGCTCCCAGTACCTGCTGCCCCCTGGCAGCATATTGCAATGGACTTCATAACTGACCTCCCACTCTCTGCCGGTTGTACGGTCATTTGGGTGGTCGCTGACCGCTTCTCCAAGATGGCTCATTTCGTTCCCCTGCCAGGCCTCCCGTCTGCACCCGAGCTAGCTAGAGACTTTATTCGTCACATCTTCCGTCTTCATGGCCTGCCCCTCCACATCGTGTCGGATCGTGGGGTACAGTTCACCTCACGCTTCTGGAGAGCCACTTGTAAACTACTAGACGTCACCCTGGACTTCTCTTCCGCTTACCACCCACAGTCCAATGGTCAAGTGGAGCGGATCAATCAGAACCTGACCAGTTACTTCCGGCACTTCGTTAATGCCCACCATTCTGACTGGGTGGATCTCCTACCATGGGCCGAGTTCTCTTACAATAATCACGAGAGCGAATCCTCCTCCAAATCCCCGTTTTTTGTAGTCTTTGGTCAGCATCCTCGGATTCCTTTTCCTGTCTCCACCTCGGTGGACAACCCGGCTGCGGAATCTCTCGTTAGCAAATTTTCCTCCATTTGGGAGAGTACCCGATCCGCACTCCTTCAGTCGTCCGAGCGGATGAAAAGACACGCTGACAAAAAACGCCTGGATCCTCCTCAATTTCGTCCAGGAGATAAGGTCTGGCTCTCATCTAAATATGTTCGACTCAAGATACCCTCTTACAAGTTAGGGCCTCGGTTCATCGGACCTCTGGAGGTCACCAGTCAGATCAACCCGGTGGCCTATAAATTGAAACTCCCGGCCAACTTACGGATCCCTAACTCCTTCCATGTATCTCTCCTCAAACCTGTGGTACTTAACTCTTTTTCCAAGTCTACAGGTACGCCTCCTGCTCCGGTTTCTGCTGAGGACGAGTTTGAGGTAGAGAACATTCTTGCCACCAAAAGGGTAAGAGGAAAGACCTTTTTTCTGGTAGATTGGAAGGGGTTTGGTCCTGAGGAGAGAACGTGGGAGCCCCGGGAGAACATCCATGCCCCTCTCATCCTAGCTAAATTTCTGTCTGGCCTAAAAAAGGGGGGGCCTAAAGGGGGGGGTACTGTAGTGCCGGCGTCCCTGCCCTCTGCTAGGCAGGGACGCTGCTCCCCTCACCGCTCTGCCCCGTGCCCGGCGTCCCTCTCCCGCTCTGCTGTCAGCGCGCGCTCCTTCCCGGCGTCCTCCTCCCGCTCTGCTCTCAGCGCGCGCTCCTTCCCGGCCCCTGTGCTTAGGGGGCGCGCGCGCGCGCTCCCCTCCTCTTAAAGGGGCCGCGCGCGCCGTCCTAAGGAGTCCCCGGCCAATGGCCGGAGGACTTCATCATATATAAGGCACCTCCTCCAAAATGGAGGTGCCCGAGCAATGTTGTTTGCACCTGTGTCTCACCTGTGCTTCAGCCCTCAGGTCCCGTTGCCAGTTACCTGTCAGATTCCTGCCTGATTACTTGCTACCTGTCTGCTAGTCTGAGGTCCGACGGTCTGCCTTACTACTCCTGTCAGTCTGTCTAAGGACCAGCCTGCCCGCTCACCTGGGAGCGCACCTCAGCTACCTGCCTGCTTGCCTGAGGTCCGACGGTCTGCCTTACAACTCCGGTCAGTCTGTCTATGGACCAGCTTGCCCGCTCACCTGGGAGCGCTTCTCCGTTACCTGCCTGCTTGCCAGCCCGGAGGCTCCGCTGTCACGTGCTGTGACCACCAGCTACTCCACACTCTTGCCCGCTCACCTGGGAGCGCTTCTCCGCTACCTGCCTGCTTGCCTGCCCGGAGGCTCCGCTGTCACGTGCTGTGACCACCAGCTACTCCAGACTCTTGCCCGCTCACCTGGGAGCGCTTCTCCGCTACCTGCCTGCCCGGAGGCTCCGCTGTCACGTGCTGTGACCACCAGCTATTCCTGAGACTCTTGCCCGCTCACCTGGGAGCGCTTCTCCGTTACCTGCCTGCTTGCCTACCTGGAGGCTCCGCCGTCACGTGCTGTGACCACCTGCTATTCCAGAGACTCTCGCTTGCTCACCTGGGAGCACACATTCTTCATCTGCCTTGCTAGCCTACCTGGAGGTTCAGCCATCACAGGTCGTACCTACCCCTTTATCCAGAGACTGCCCCGATCACTTGCCGTGTCCTCCTGCCCGTACACCCAGAGACTGTCCTGGTCACCTCCTGTGACTACCTGCCTGGTCGCCACCCGCTCCCTTACAAGGACCGCCCCCTTGTATTGTAGCCCAGAGGTTCCGCCTCCCAGACCCGTTACACTGGCCATCCGCGATTGTCGATCTGGGAGCCGCGCTTGCGCAGTGTGTATACTGGCCATCCGCGATTGTCGATCTGGGAGCCGCGCTTGTGCAGTGTGTATACTGGCCATCCGCGATTGTCGATCTGGGAGCGATTGACGATCTGGGAGCCGCGCTTGCGGAGTGTGTATACTGGCCATCCGCGATTGTCGATCTGGGAGCGATTGTCGATCTGGGAGCCGCGCTTGCGCAGTGTGTATACTGGCCATCCGCGATTGTCGATCTGGGAGCCGCGCTTGCGCAGTGTGTATACTGGCCATCCGCGATTGTCGATCTGGGAGCCGCGCTTGCGCAGTGTGTATACTGGCCATCCGCGATTGTTGGTTTGGGAGTCGCGCTTGCGCAGTGTGTATACTGGCCATCCGCGATTGTCGATCTGGGAGCCGCGCTTGCACAGTGTGTATACTGGCCATCCGCGATTGTCGATCTGGGAGCGATTGTCGATCTGGGAGCCGCGCTTGCGCCTTGTGTATACTGGCCATCCGCGATTGTCGATCTGGGAGCCGCGCTTGCGCCTTGTGTATACTGGCCATCCGCGATTGTCGATCTGGGAGCCGCGCTTGCGCAGTGTGTATACTGGCCATCCGCGATTGTCGATTTGGGAGTCGCGCTTGCGCAGTGTGTATACTGGCCATCCGCGATTGTCGATCTGGGAGCCGCGCTTGCGCAGTGTGTATACTGGCCATCCGCGATTGTCGATCTGGGAGCGATTGTCGATCTGGGAGCCGCGCTTGCGCCTTGTGTATACTGGCCATCCGCGATTGTCGATCTGGGAGCCGCGCTTGCGCAGTGTGTATACTGGCCATCCGCGATTGTCAATTTGGGAGTCGCGCTTGCGCAGTGTGTATACTGGCCATCCGCGATTGTCGATCTGGGAGCCGCGCTTGCGCAGTGTGTATACTGGCCATCCGCGATTGTCGATCTGGGAGCCGCGCTTGCGCCTTGTGTATACTGGCCATCCGCGATTGTCGATCTGGGAGCCGCGCTTGCGCAGTGTGTATACTGGCCATCCGCGATTGTCGATTTGGGAGTCGCGCTTGCGCAGTGTGTATACTGGCCATCCGCGATTGTCGATCTGGGAGCCGCGCTTGCGCAGTGTGTATACTGGCCATCTGCGATTGTCGATCTGGCTCTGACGAGCGGCTTCCCGTGCGCAGTTAAGCTGTGTGTATGACTAAACGAACCAGTGTGATATAAGTATATACAGTGCTTTATAGACATATTAGCGCTAGTTTTAATGGCTGTTAGTGATGCACATGGCACATTGCATCACTAACAACGCAATGGGGGCAGTTTAGATGGTACCAGGACATGACCGGTTCCCTTTAACTACTCCATGCCTTTCACAGAATACAACTGATAGCAGCGACATGTGGCCTCAAGCACAGAGGGCCACCTTCCTGCGGGAGGCAGTGTGGAGTAGACTGCGGGACTCGCCTGCCCGGTGCTGCAGAGTTGCTGTTAGTGTTGTCAGTGACTGGTCACTTATGGCAGTGTATTGTGGGTGATCTACTGACCTTAGCGAATACTCAGATCTGTCCTTGGGGGGACATGGTGTAAGGTGAATGTTATCTGCCGATATCTTCTGAGCAATCATCATCCTGCCAGTAGATAAATTGTATGATCCTACATTAAAGAGATTAGAAAATGATTCTCTTTTTCAGTTATGCGAGGGAGGTTTCTATCACCGTGATGTCCTCGTGGGAATCCTCCAATGATGGCCCTCAATTGGATGATGAAATCTATTCTTCTTTGGTGATTTTTGGGTTCTTCCGCAGCACTTACTATTTGCCTGCAGATTTTTGTACTTTGTATTCAAGTATAAAGCTAAAAAGCTGCAAGGAACACATAGAAGCCATCGAAGAAAACGTCTTTGGGGGATTTAGCAAGGCTGGGTGGGAACTATATGAAATCTACAACCATTTACCCCACTCTCTGCCCCAGCTAGAATGAAGCCGGGTTGGCCCGGTTTCCATCCCGTCCAGTCTCTGTTTGTGCCTCTGGATCGCAGGCTCCTTTCAGCCTCCGCAGAGGTTGTGCAGGTCCTGGTTAGGATTTAATTAAGAACTTCAATGGGACTTACCTGAAATTACTGCAACATTTCTTCTTTATTTGTAGTTTCAGAACCTCATCTACACCCTGGCTGGCCGGAGTAGGCGTGACATTATGTGTCAGCCCGATTGTCCACCTAGTGCAGCCTAAGGCCCTGGGCTTAGAAACTGATTATTTCTCATAAGTAAAGAAAGAGACAAGGTACATTTAATGTTCTCTAAAGGATCTTTCATAGGTTTATTCTGTTCGACCTTAAAATAAGGCACCTCCTCCTAGTGCAGAAAGATTGATCCATAGCCGCCATCAGCTTTGAACAATTCAGTGGAGTTAAAGCTTATTGGCCTTTTAAAGTCCAGAATCTAGAAACGTTCTGATGATGTGTGAAACATTCTGATGATGTGTGAAACATTCTTGTGGTTCACTAAAGGGTAAGTTAGATTTTTATCACTGTCATCCAAGTAACGACCGCCTCACATGTAGACGTCGGGAAGAGCATCTACAGGTCATTTTCAAAAAATATTTGTACAAGTGAATGCATATTTAATGAAACAAAGGAAAAAAAATAAAGATATAAAATCTGTTTTATATTCCTCATTCTCCTGTTTTTTTTTTCTTAAAGTCAGAAGAATCCTAACAATAATCATGGTTAGACGCTAGAAAAAATCCACTGGTGACTCCAGGTGATGGAGTAAGAGGGTGACCTAAGTGGCCATGCGCCTCTTCTCCCTGTGTGAATATAATGTTATACCTTATGTTTATATAAGTGTTTTATATTACATAATGTCTGATGTGTTAGTGACAGGGTCAGTATAGGACAGATATACAGGGCATTAGGTTAGGTAATGAAAGTGCAGAGGTGGGCACTATAGTATAGGAAGTATTTAGGTTAAGAAACACTATCCGTACTGTCAGCGCTTTGAACGCAGCATACTTTGTGCATACAAAGCGCTGCACGCAGGTGAATCCGCATGTGTTCATTGAACCATTCACCTCATCCTTTAAACTGTAGTGATCTAATTTCTCTTGCGGAGACTAGCAACTCTGCAAGAGAAATTGACATGCTGCAGTCTGGAAAGACACGCCGCAAGTCTGTTTCCGCAAGTGTGCCGCAGACGCATAGTGGACATGGGATTTCTACAAATCCCATCCACTACACTGTAACAGGTGGCCACTGCGGGTTTCACGCTGCATAACACGCAGTGTCAAACCCACAGCGTCTCCTGACCATCTGTACATACCCTTAAGGGGTTCAGGAGCTGCTCCAATGTGGGAGGAGCAGGACAGTGAAGAACTGGGACACCTCCTGTACACAGACAGAGTCAGAGGGAGAGATGTGACAGAGCAGTAGTTGGAGGTCCAGGGGGCACCAGGAGCACGGGCTGTCCAGTAGCAGAGAAACGTCAGTCAAAAACTGTAAATTCCCTTAACGTTCGGGGCCTACGGTCCACAGGAGGCACAGAGAAGCGTGCCTCAAAATCTTCCCAAAAGGGGAAGTCAGACAGGGAATAGCACAGAGAAGACGTTACGGGACTCTTAAAACTGCCGAGCGTCTCAGAGGCCAAAAAGGTCAGCTATGGAAGGGACAGCTCAGGACAAATAGACAGTGAACATTAATATGTGCTGTGCAATGGACTTTGAACCTGGAAAAGTATGTACCCAATACTGCGTGTTCCATTATGTTGAATTCGGACACTTAAGTAAAATTCTTTTTTATAAAACGGAGTGGAAGTCCCCTAATGTGTGTGCGGTGGTTCCTGAAGTGGAAGAACCGAAGAAAGCAGAGATCTGCAACCGAAACGTGAGTGTTACTTTACCACACGCACAGCACAAGAGAAATGGGACATTCTTTTGTAGGGAGCCAGGGTGTAGGAACCGGCACTCGCCACCACTACCACTCTGAGCCCCTCACAATGGGATGAGCGCTATTTCACATAGTGTCTTGAGTATGGTCATATCAATCTACATAATGTGACCAGAACATACAGAGAAACTCCTGCCAGGATCTGTCAGCCCTTTGCGTTTATGGCAAATGGCTGAATAGAGATTCTAAGTGCATAAACCCCAGACGTGTGTCCATCATGGAAATTACTATAGCTTTCTTCATATCACATTCTGTAAGTTTGTGCCACCTAAGCCCATTATACACTGATTAGTCATAACATGAAGCCACCTTCCTCATCTTGTGTATTTCCTCCCTCTGATCTGTTGAGAACTGAGTTCCACTAGACATCAGAAGATAACGCTATAGTATCTTAAGACGTTAGTAACAGGTCCTATGCATCTGAGCTGCCTCAATAGATGTGCATGCGCCCAGATGATTCATCTGAATGACATCTGGGAATTTGGAGACGTCATCACCTCCATCATTCCTGACCATTATCCAGGTGAAAGAACATAAGGAAAGTACTTGTTGTCCTTAAAGAGAACAGATGAGTGTGGATTCTTACAGGCAAGCAATGTTCCATGGGAGAAAAGAATACAAATTAGCTCTCAAAACAGAACAAAGAAACTCACTATTAGGGACAAACATTGCCTTACAGTGTATCTAACCCTAACCCTAAGGGGGTACTTGCAAGATAGCTAATTATACTGCTTAAAGAGGCACTGTCAATAGGGAACTCCGCTGACATGAACGCGGCAATGTACAATATTTATGTAGCTGGTTTGCCCCATATTCACGTAGAGCATAGATTCAGTAAGGGAGAACTTCCACGTTGCTTAAATTGTTAAATCTTCTTTGTTTTAATTCCATTAAAAGGACATAAAAGCCATTCACCACGTGGAGTAGACTAATACATCCACATGATAACATTACATTACCCAATCTCACAGCCTCCAGTGTCTCTCTTTTCCCCATAGTGTATCCTGCTGCCACATCGTCCCCATTAAGTGTCACAACCACTTGATGGAAAATGGGAATTTATCAAACCAGAACACCTTCTTCCA
The DNA here is from genome assembly GCF_046119375.1 of Phyllobates terribilis. NCBI lineage: Eukaryota > Metazoa > Chordata > Amphibia > Anura > Dendrobatidae > Phyllobates > Phyllobates terribilis. Next base: position 320,699,046 of record NW_027362772.1, read on the forward strand.
GTGCTGTATGGTTCTATTCTAATGGCCATTGGAGGTACTTTGGGAGATAGACAGGAGTCAACGTACAGACCCTGAAGGTTTGCGGCTGCACAGCAATTCGTGATCTGATCTAGTCATCTTGACATCACGGTTTGGCCAATGTTGCTGGAATCCTTATGTTTTCTCATTTATGCTGCTTCCAATACATTGATGCCTGATACATACCACATCTAAAAAGTTTCCAGTGTAATGAAATAATGAATGTTCCTTCTTCCCCTTTCACTGGTGACATTGCATGGAGACGTGGAGCAGGTACGGGGCGGCTGAGACAGATAAGCGCCTTCAAAGACTAAGAAATCCATCATGAGATTCCGGGGTGATATTTCTTATCTTGGGAGTTTTCCTTTCACTGTAATCTGTGATGTCAAGACACAAAATGTTAAGATCAAGACTAGTTCATGTTATCAGGTTCAGGAGTATTCGTAGAAGGAGGAATCCCAAAAAACTGCCAAAGTCTGGATTCCTGGCTTTCTGCATCTAGGCTGTTTTTCTAGTCATGCAGAGTTGAAGGATACCACATGCATTGTTTTAATACAAAGCAAAGACATGGGAAACTATCTCCAGAAAAGGATAAAAAGGCATATACAGCATAACAACCAATATTACTGCCACAACCATTACTATTCTCATCATCATTCCTCCATCCAACATCATAACTACCACCACTGCCACAACCATCACTATTACCAACATCACCACCTCCAACCATCATCATGACTACCATTACACTGCCACAACATAACTTCCCATCATTCCTCCATCCATCACCATGATTATTGTCACTTCCACCACCATTACTATTCCAATCACATGTTACAACCATCACCATTACTACCTTCCATGCCACACCCATCACTATTCCCAACATCACCACCTCCACCCATCACTATGACTACCATCACATTTACCACATCTCTATTCTAATCACCATGTCCACCCAACACTATGACTACCGTCTTTCCCAAACTCATCACTATTCCCATCACCGCCACAACCATCGTTATTCCCATCATCGCCACCTCAACTCATCACAATCACTATCATCACTGCTGTCATTTATATCTACCGACCTTTCAAGCACTCTGGGTAATCCATCCATATCCGCCCCTCTCTCCTATGTACGGCTCCCATGTCATGTTCTTTCTACAATCTTAAACCACACAGATCCATTCACTCCCTCTATACAACACAAGAGACACTCTCACAAATCATTTAACCATCTGCCCACTCTCTATTTTCCTTCTCCTAGTTGCAGGAAATATCTCCCCTGACCCCGGCCCTTGTAATAGTACGTTTAACTCCTTCCGTGCTACACTCAGAAACCCTGCAAATCTCATTAATACTGCTTGCGTGCCTTCTGTCTCTTTTAACAGTGCCCTCTGGAACTCATGGTCAGCATGTAACAAACTTTCCTACATCCATGACTCTTTCCTTTCAAACTCCCTTAACCTTCTGGCTCTTATTGAAACCTGGATCAAGTAGTCTGACACCACCTCTGCTGATGCTCTGTCGTATGGTGGCCTACATTTTTCACATACCACAAGACCAGACAGCAGACCAGGTGGAGGTATTGGACTGATCCATTCAACAAAATGTGTTTTTCAGGTTATCCCCCCAGTACCCTCACTTCCCTTCTTTTGAAGTCCACACTGCTAGACTTTTCTGTTCCTTCTCCCTGCGAGTGGTGGTTGTGTATCACCCTCCGTGCCCCTCCCATTAGATCCAGGATTACTTTGCCACCTGTATCCTACACTGTATCCTGTGACATCCAAACTCTCATCATGGGGGACATCCCTATTGATGATCCCTCTCCCAATCTGCCGACCATCTTTTATCACTAACCTCCTCTCTCGGCCTTTCACAACATACTGACACTCTTACACATGAAGACTGGAATACGATGGACCTGGTCTTCTCCTGACTCTGCTCAGTGCATGATTTTACTAACTCCCGTCTCCCGCTCTCTGACCACAATCTATTTTCATTCTCTGTCAGTAATTGTCACCCCACCCGGGACACCAACACTTATAGGAATATAAGTGCAATTTATACTGTGACAAAGTCACTGGCAAGGTGCTGGAGGGGAGGTATGTTTCACTGAGGCTAATAGCTTCAGTGATTTGAAACGCACAAGTTTTCCTCCAGCAGTGTTGCAAAGGGTTAAGGGTTGGATTGTTGTGAACAAGCATAGAGCGGGTGGGAAGTCATTCACCATATCTCCAACCCAGGGTGTGATCTGGGGTTTAAATAGATGGCCTGCTGAGGCATTCTCTGTTCAGGTGTCTGGAGAGGCTAACTCCTGAGAGGAGCTCATGGTCTTGTTTTGCTAAACTGAACTGTGAAGGATCCCCACCTCGCCACCCACCTGACATCCCTATTACGTCAGATGGATCATGGGATACGGGTCCGCACTTTGCACCCCTCGAGAACACGTAAGGTCAGATTGGTACAGTTTTACACAGACACCCCCTGTCTGCACGAGTTCAAGAAGATACCGAGAGTCAGAAGAGGTGGCCCACTCTGTCACTGACGTGGCACCACACTCGCTCACACCCCTGAGAGGCCCTTTTTACTAGCCCCAGTGAAATAGAACCTTATCAGAGCAGTAGAGCCACCACCATTGTTCGATATAAGCCCCGGTCCGTTAACGGGATTTATATCGGGCCAGAAACCAGCCCCGGTAGCATGAGAATTAACCAAACAATGGACGTGTGGATTTGTGGATCAAGATAAAAGAGCAGCCCAAGGTTAAATAATATATTTAATCGCCTTAAGGGCACACAAGATAATATACTATATTTACAAGGGTTATACATACATAATGGTCAGAGATGCAAATACAACAGTAGTGGTACAAAAGTATGCAGATATTAAGAGTCATTTACCAGTCAGATGAAAAGCCTGGCTTACATGGAAGAGGCTTCCATATGGGAGGCTTGTGGTTCCCTCTGTTGCGTGACTTCTCCCCACATGATATGTCGTCACGACCTCCCAGAGACAAAGCATTAGGCCAAGATCTGCAGGAGCATTGAACCCCTCCTACCACCTGGGCTGAACTTAAATCCCCTCCCTGAGTCCCTGGCATATAATAACTCCAAAACTTCAGATGGGTCATAACTCCTTAATGGCCGGTCCTAAGGAGGCGGTTCTGGTGTCATTGGATCCAGCCAAGCCCCTGCTATGCGTGGAGACTAAACACAGCTGTGCTATCCCTTTCTTAATAGCTGTTCTATGTATCTCCCTATCCCTATGTGCTAGAATTGGTCGAGACCCAGTCGGACATTTGCCATGTCCTGGGGATCTCAGAAATATAGGCGATGTATGGCTAGGATGTATAGTATTTCCATAACTTGATAGGGAATTATAGCTGTTTGAAACAAAGGAGACCGCATGGCTTGGATCCACAGGGGGTCTTTCTGTAGTAGCTTACCAGCTAGTTGGTGGGGGTGTAACTCCTTTGTTTGAAGCTGGCCAGGTGTCTCATTACAACTACACATGTTTACAGGATGATTATAAGCTGCCATTACATCCCTTCATCCTTCACATGAACCATGTGGTTTTGCTAACCCGGACCGGTGGATCCTCACAGATGTAAGGACTGTGCTATCCATTTTTCTTTTTTCACTCGTTATGCCAAGAAAGCACTGTTAGCTTTGATGGACTTTACAGTGGTTTATGCCATGCTTTAAATAAACCACTGAGAAATTTAAAGAAACAGTGTTCCTGTGTCTGCCTCCGTGTGCAGCTGAGTGAGCCAATGTACCACAATACCCAGAAACTTATGAAGAATTTGCAGTCATCATTGGCCCCAATCTCCTCCCTCTCATGTCCTGATTCTGCTCTGAAACATTATAATGAAACACTGCAAAGTTCCCTGGATAAAGCCCTACACATAGAATAACTCGCACAGATGGCTGCAACCCTGGCACATGCTTCAAACACGTTTTCCCAGTGAGCTCCAGGTGCCGAACATCTGTGGAGAAAATCCAATCTGGCCGAAGATTTCATCCATTATAAGTTTGTGCTTAAAACATACAACTCTGCCCTTCACCTCTCCAAACAAACCGACTTCAACACCCTCATCAGCGCACTATCCAACAATCCTTAACAACTCTGACACTTTTCATTCTCTCCTCAGTCAAAGAGTGCAGGCCCCGACCACCAACCTCATTGATGACGATTTGGCCACTTCTTTCAAAGGAAATATTGATCATATCTGACAGGAAATTTTTTCCCAGTCCCCTAATATCATGCATTCTCCTCCCTCCCACACGGCATCTAGCTTACTTTCTATCTTTGAACTGGTCACAGAGAATGAGTTTACCCGGCTCCTTGCATCTTCTTGCACTACTACCTGCACCAGTGACACTATTCCCTCACATCTCCTCCAGTCCCTTTTCCCGGGTGTCACCACAAACCCAACTAAAATATTTAAACTCTCTCATCTGGTAGCTTTCCCTCCTCCTTCAAACACCAGCATACACCCATTACTTAAAAAAGACAACCTTCGACCAGACCTGCGCTGCTAACTACAGACCTGTCTATGATCTTTCCTTCATCCCTAAACTCCTGGAACGCCTGGTCCATTCCCGTCTAATCCGATATCTCTCAGATAACTCTCTCCTCGACCTTCTACAATCTGGTTTCCGCTCTTTACATTCTACTGAAACTGCCCTCACTAAAGTCTCTAATGATCTGCTAAATAGCTAAATCTAATGGTCACTGCTCCCTGCTGATCTCCTGGATCTCTCTGCAGCATTCGACTCTGGATCACCAGCTCCTCCTCACTATGCTCCGCTCTATCAGCCTCAAGAATACTGCTCTCTCTTGGTTCTTCTCCTACCTTTCTTACCACTCCTTTACTGTATTTTTTACTGGCTCCTCCTGTCCTCTTCCGTTTACTATCGGAGGTTCCTCAGGGCTCAGGTCTAGGTCCCCTTCTCTTCTCCCTATATACTGCCCCTATTGGACAAACCATTAGCAGATTTGGTTTCCAGTACCGTGTTTATGCTGATGACATCAAGTATACACATCCTTTCCTGACATCACCCCTGAATTACTTCAAAATACCAGTGATTGTCTGCTCTCTCTAACATTATGTCCTACCGCTATCTAAAACTGAATCTGTCAAAAACTGAACTCCTTGTGTTTGCCCCCTCTACTAACCTTCCTAAACCTAAGATTGTGTTTTAAGTGTGTGGTTCTACCATTACTTCCCAGCAGCATGCTCCCTGTCTTGGGGTTATATATGACTCAAATCTTTCCTTCAGTCCCTACATTTGATCACTCACTCGCTCAAGTCACATACACCTCAAAAACATCTCTAGAATTTGACCTTTTCTTACCTTTGTCTCTGCTAAGACTACTACTGTAGCTCTTATTCATTCTCGTCTGGACTATTGCAACTTTCTTTTAATCGGCCTCCGTCTTACTAAACTCTCCCCTCTCCAATCCATTTTGAATGCAGCAGCCAAGGTCATATTCCTATCCAGCCACTTCACCGATGCCTCTACCCCGCGAGTCATTTCACTGGTTACCTATCCACTACAGAGTCCAATATAAGGATCACTCTCATCCACAAATCTCTCCACAGTGCTGCACTGCCCTGTATCTCCTCCTCATCTCTGTCTACCACCCTACCCGTCCTCTCCACAGTGCTGCACCGCCTTACATCTCCTCATCTCTATCTATCACCCTACCCATCTTCCCCACAGTTCTGCACCACTCTAAATCTCCTCTTCATCGGTATCTATTACCCTACCCATCCTTTTTACAATTCTGCACCACCCTACATCTCTTCCCTCATCTCTGTCTATCACTTTACCCAACCTCTCCACAGTTCTGCACCCCCCCATATTTCATCCTCATCTGTCTAGCACCTACCCGTCCTCAGTACAGTGCTGCACCACCCTACATCTCCTCATCTCCGTCTACCACGCTACCCGTCCTCTCCACAGTGCTGCAACGCCCTACATCTCCTCCTCATCTGTCTACCACCCTACCTGAACCCTCCATTCCACTGATGACCTAACACTAACATCCTCAATAATCCAAACCTCCCAATCCCATCTCCAAGACTATTCTCGCAAGTTGCACCAATTCTTTGGAATGCATTACCCAGGACAATTTGATTAATTCCCAATACCCACAGTTTTAAGCATGACCTAAAAACACACTTCTTTAAACTGGCCTATCGCTTCACCTCATTTACAGTGGGGAAAATAAGTAGACAATTTTGCAAGTTTCCCCACCTACAACGAATGAAGAGGTCTGTAATTTTTATCGTAGGTAAACTTCACCTGTGAGAGACAGAATCTAAAAAAAATCCATAAAATCACATTGTATGATTTTTAAATATTTAAATTGTATTTTATTGCATGAAAAAAAGTATTTGATCACCTACCAACCAGAAAGAATTCTGTCTCTCACAGACCTGTTAGTTTTTCTTTAAGAAGCCTCCTACTCTCATTAACTGTATTAATTGCACCTGTTCAAACTCATTACCTGTATAAGACACCTGTCCAAACAATCAATGACACTCCAACCTCCCCACCATGACCAAGACCAAAGAGCTGTCTAAGGACACCAGGGAAAAAATTGTAGACCTGCACAAGGCTCGGATGGGCTAGAGGACAATAGGCAAGCAGCAACAACTGTTGGCACAATTATTAGAAAATGGAAGAAACACAAGATGATTGTCAATCTTCCTCGGTCTTCCATGTAAGATCTCGCCTCGTGGGGTGACGATGATTCTGAGAAAGGTCAGGAATTAGCCCAGAACTACACGGGAGGACCTGATCAATGACCTGAAGAGAGCCGGGACCACAGTCTCAAACATTACCATTAGTAACACATTACGCCGTCATGGATTAAAATCCTGCAGGGCACGCAAATTCCCCCTGCTCACGCCAGCACATGTCCAGGCCCATTTGAAGTTCTCCAATGACCATCTGGATGATCCAGAGGAGACATGGGAGAAGGTCATGTGGTCAGAAGAGACCAAAATAGAACTTTTTGGTATCGACTCCACTTGCCATGTTTGGAGGAAGAAGAAGGATGAGTACAACCCTCAAGGACACCATTCCAACCATGAAGCATTGTGGTGGAAACATCATATGTTGGGGGTGTTTTTCTGCAAACGGTACAGGATGACTGCATTGTATTGAAGGGAGGATGAATGGGGTCATATATCGTGGGATTTTGGCCAACATCCTCCTTCCCTAAGTTAAAGTATTGAAGATAGATTGTGGCTGAGTCTTCCAGCATGACAATGACCTGAAACAGAAAGCCAGGGAAACTAAGGAGTGGCTCCGAAAGAGGCATTTCAAGATCCTGGAGTGGCCTAGCCAGTCTCCAGACCCGAACCCAATAGAAAATCTCTGGGGGGAGCGGAAACTTTATGTTGCCCAGCAACAGCCCCAAAACCTGAAAGATCTGGAGAAGATCTGTATGGAGGAGTGGGCCAAAATCCCTGCTGCAGTGTGTGCAAACCTGGTCAAGAACTACAGGAAACGTCTGAAATCTGTCATTGCAAACAAAAGTTTCAATAAAATGCAAAATAATTATGTAAAAAACATACAATGTGATTTTCTGTTTTTTGAAGCTTGAAGAGGACAATTTGCATATTTCAGGTGCCTTCTGGGAAAAGCGAAGAGTCTCCTTCAGCTAGAAGATCGTTGGGTACAGCCGGGATCAGCTGCTTGGAAAGCATCGCCAAACCAGGGATTGAAGCTTGAAGAGGACAATTTGCATATTCCAGGTGCCTTCTGGGAAAAGCGAAGAGTCTCCTTCAGCTAGAAGATCGTTGGGTACAGCCGGGATCAGCTGCTTGGAAAGCATTGCCAAACCAGGGATTGAAGCTTGAAGAGGACAATTTGCATATTCCAGGTGCCTTCTGGGAAAAGCGAAGAGTCTCCTTCAGCTAGAAGATCGTTGGGTACAGCCGGGATCAGCTGCTTGGAAAGCATCGCCAAACCAGGGATTGAAGCTTGAAGAGGACAATTTGCATATTCCAGGTGCCTTCTGGGAAAAGCGAAGAGTCTCCTTCAGCTAGAAGATCGTTGGGTACAGCCGGGATCAGCTGCTTGGAAAGCATCGCCAAACCAGGGATTGAAGCTTGAAGAGGACAATTTGCATATTCCAGGTGCCTTCTGGGAAAAGCGAAGAGTCTCCTTCAGCTAGAAGATCGTTGGGTACAGCCGGGATCAGCTGCTTGGAAAGCATCGCCAAACCAGGGATTGAAGCTTGAAGAGGACAATTTGCATATTCCAGGTGCCTTCTGGGAAAAGCGAAGAGTCTCCTTCAGCTAGAAGATCGTTGGGTACAGCCGGGATCAGCTGCTTGGAAAGCATCGCCAAACCAGGGATTGAAGCTTGAAGAGGACAATTTGCATATTCCAGGTGCCTTCTGGGAAAAGCGAAGAGTCTCCTTCAGCTAGAAGATCGTTGGGTACAGCCGGGATCAGCTGCTTGGAAAGCATCGCCAAACCAGGGATTGAAGCTTGAAGAGGACAATTTGCATATTCCAGGTGCCTTCTGTGAAAAGCGAAGAGTCTCCTTCAGCTAGAAGATCGTTGGGTACAGCCGGGATCAGCTGCTTGGAAAGCATCGCCAAACCAGGGATTGAAGCTTGAAGAGGACAATTTGCATATTCCAGGTGCCTTCTGGGAAAAGCGAAGAGTCTCCTTCAGCTAGAAGATCGTTGGGTACAGCCGGGATCAGCTGCTTGGAAAGCATCGCCAAACCAGGGATTGAAGCTTGAAGAGGACAATTTGCATATTCCAGGTGCCTTCTGGGAAAAGCGAAGAGTCTCCTTCAGCTAGAAGATCGTTGGGTACAGCCGGGATCAGCTGCTTGGAAAGCATCGCCAAACCAGGGATTGAAGCTTGAAGAGGACAATTTGCATATTCCAGGTGCCTTCTGGGAAAAGCGAAGAGTCTCCTTCAGCTAGAAGATCGTTGGGTACAGCCGGGATCAGCTGCTTGGAAAGCATCGCCAAACCAGGGATTGAAGCTTGAAGAGGACAATTTGCATATTCCAGGTGCCTTCTGGGAAAAGCGAAGAGTCTCCTTCAGCTAGAAGATCGTTGGGTACAGCCGGGATCAGCTGCTTGGAAAGCATCGCCAAACCAGGGATTGAAGCTTGAAGAGGACAATTTGCATATTTCAGGTGCCTTCTGGGAAAAGCGAAGAGTCTCCTTCAGCTAGAAGATCGTTGGGTACAGCCGGGATCAGCTGCTTGGAAAGCATCGCCAAACCAGGGATTGAAGCTTGAAGAGGACAATTTGCATATTCCAGGTGCCTTCTGGGAAAAGCGAAGAGTCTCCTTCAGCTAGAAGATCGTTGGGTACAGCCGGGATCAGCTGCTTGGAAAGCATCGCCAAACCGTGCGCCGTTTAATTTGTTTATCCTAGGGTATCACAAGAAAGAAGACAGACATCAAGTCAGCAGGGACAAGGAGCAGCATGGCAGATGTGACAACCTACATGGTGAGCTGCAACATGTGCTACATGTTCACAGATCGACCAGAAGCTGAAACCAACTTCACCTGCCAGAAGTGTAGACTACTGGCTCTTTTAGAAGAAAAGGTGCGGGGACTGGAAGAAAGAATTGCGACATTAAAACTCATCAAGGAAAATTAAGACTTCCTGGACAGTACAGAAGCGTCACTACTGGTCACGGAAAGTGAAGGAAGCGTCAGTGAACCTCCAGAGGCAGACAAGTGGAGGCAAGTGACCAAAAGAAGCAAGAAGACCATGGAGACACCACCAACCACACAACTGAGAAACAGATTCCAAGGACTTGTGGAGGACGAAGATGGCACACCTAAGGATGAGGAACTACCAGCAAGCAAAAAAGAAAAGAGCACCCAGAAACACCCAGAAGCGACAAGAAAAAGGACAGCCAAGAAGGGAAGAAGAGTGGTGGTAGTGGGAGACTCACTACTGAGAGGAACAGAAGCAGCTATCTGCAGACCGGACATAACCGCAAGAGAAGTATGCTGCCTCCCAGGGGCTACGATCAAGGATGTTACCGATAGGATACCGAAGCTCATCAGTTCCAAGGATGTCCACCCATTTCTTCTGATACATGTTGGCACCAATGACACGGCAAAGAAGGACCTACCGATAATCTGCAAGGACTTTGAAGCATTGAGGAAGAAAGTAAAAGAACTGGATGCGCAGGTAGTTTTTTCTTCTATCCTTCCAGTAGACGGGCATGGCATCAGGAGATGGAACAGGATCCTTGATGTGAACAACTGGCTGAGACGATGGTGTAGACAACAAGGATTTGGATTCCTGGACCACGGTGTGAATTACCTCTATGACGGACTCCTTGCCAGAGACGGACTACACCTCAACAAACCTGGGAAACACACATTCGCCAGGAGACTCGCAGCACTCATCAGGAGGGCGTTAAACTAGAAGAAGAGGGGATGGGAAGAAAAACGCCGGACACGAACATGCAACCAGAGAATATACTAATGAAAGATATAAAGTGCGACAAAGAAGGTCCAAGACAAGATACTTGGAAGGGAGGTAAGAAAATTTCTAATACAATCCACAGGGAGAAGATTGGAACAAAACAAAATCGTGTAAACTGCATGCTAGCAAATGCCAGAAGCCTGACAAACAAGATGGATGAACTGGAAGCAGAAATATCTACAGGTAACTATGACATAGTGGGAATAACCGAGACATGGTTAGATGAAAGCTATGACTGGGCAGGTAACTTACAGGGTTACAGTCTGTTTAGAAGGGATCGAAGAAGTCGGAAAGGGGGTGGAGTCTGTCTATATGTAAAGACGTGTCTAAAGCCTACAATACGGGAGGATGTATGGGAGGGAAATGAGGAGGTCGAGTCCTTATGGGTGGAGATACATGGGGCAAAAAACAATAATAAAATTATCATAGGAGTCTGTTATAAACCACCAAATATAGCAGAAGCCACGGAAAGTCTATTAATGAGACAAATAGACGAAGTAGCAAAAAATAACGAGGTGATTATTATGGGGGACTTCAACTACCCCGATATAGACTGGGAAACCGAAAGCTGTAGATCTCAGAAAGGAAACAGGTTTCTGTCAATTATCAAAGACAATTATTTGTCACAACTTGTGCAGGAACCAACTAGAGGGACGGCCCTTTTAGACTTAATATTAACTAACAGGCCAGACAGAATAACTGAGGTGCAGGTCGGGGGGCACCTGGGAAATAGTGACCCCAACATTATACAATTCCACATGTGCTTCAGTAGGTGCCCAGCAAGGGAGTCACAAAAACACTGAACTTCAGGAGGGCAAAGTTTGATCAGCTAAGAGATGCCCTTCACCTTATAGACTGGGATAGTATCTTCAGTAATAGGAGCACGGATAGAACATGGGAAATGTTCAAAACAGTCCTACATAGTCACTGTAGAAGGTACATACCTTATGGGAATAAAAGGGCTAGGAATAGGAGGAAGCCAATGTGGCTAAATAAGGAAGTCAAGAGGGCAATGAAAAACAAAAAAAGGGCTTTCGGTAAACTTAAAGAAGAAGGCAGCGAGGAAGCGCTAATATCTTATAGGGAAAAAAACAAACTCTGTAAGAAACAAATAAGAATAGCAAAAGAGGAGACAGAGAGACTAATTGCCAAGGAAAGTAAAACCAATCCCAAACTGTTCTTTAACTATATAAACAGTAAAAGGATTAAAACTGATGGAGTTGGCCCATTGAAAAATAACCTGGGTAAAATCATAGAGGGCGATGAGGGTAAAGCGAACTTACTCAATAGCTTCTTCTCCACTGTTTTCACAAAAGAAAACAATTTATCGGAGGAAATGCAGAGTGATAAAGTAAACCCTCCGCTAAATATCACCCACCTAACCCAGGAGGAAGCTCAGAAACGCCTAAATAATATCAAAATAGACAAGTCACCAGGCCCAGATGGCATACACCCCCGGGTACTAAAAGAATTAAGTAATGTGATAGACAGGCCGCTGTATCTTATATTCAAGCACTCTTTATGGACAGGGACTGTCCCACTAGACTGGCGCCAAGCAAATGTGGTACCAATATTCAAAAAGGGGTCTAAAAGTGACCCTGGGAACTATAGACCAGTCAGCTTAACGTCTGTTGTGGGTAAATTGTTTGAAGGATTTCTTAGAGATGCTATTGTAGAATATCTTAATGAGAAGAACTGTCTAACTCCATATCAACATGGATTCATGAGGGATCGCTCCTGATGGCCTTCTACGAGGAGGTGAGCTCACAGCTGGACCGGGGAGAGTCAGTGGATGTTGTAGACCTTGACTTCTCCAAAGCGTTTGATACCGTGCCACACAAAAGGTTGGTATATAAAATGAGAATGCTTGGTCTGGGGGATAATGTGTGCAAGTGGGTAAATAGCTGGCTGAGTGATAGAAAGCAGAGGGTGGTTATCAATGGAGTAAGCTCAGGGGGTGTCAGGGTTACTAGCGGGGGGCCTCAAGGGTCTGTCTTGGGCCCTATATTATTTAATATATTTATTAATGATCTAGTGGAAGGGTTGCATAGTAAAATAGCAATATTTGCAGATGATACTAAACTTTGTAAAGTAGTTAACAAAGATGAGGATAGGGCACACTTACAGGAGGATTTAGATAAATTGGGGAGTTGGGCCAAAAAATGGCAAATGGGGTTCAATGCCGATAAATGTAAGGTCATGCACATGGGAAAGAAAAACAGCAGTCACCCATACATATTAAATGGGAAACCGTTGGGGAAATCTGACATGGAGAAGGACCTGGGCGTCTTGGTTAATAGCAAATTAAATTGGAGTGCTCAGTGTCAGGCAGCAGCTGCGAAGGCAAATAGAGTCATGGCATGCATCAGAAGAGGAATAGGGGCATATGATGAGAACATTGTTCTTCCTCTGTATAAAGCGCTGGTAAGGCCGCACTTAGAATATTGTGCACAGTTCTGGGCTCCGGTGCTCAGGAAAGACATATTGGAGCTAGAGAGGATACAAAGGAGGGCGACTAAGGTAATAAAGGGAATGGAGGGACTAGAATACCCAGAGAGGTTGTCAAAATTAGGCCTATTTACATTGGAAAAGAGAAGGCTTGGGGGAGACCTCATAAACATGTATAAATACATACGCCCTGCCGCCACGGGGCTCTTCCGCCGCCCTCTCTTCCCGCAGGCCTCTCCTCTCCCGAACCTCGACGCGGTCCAGTCGTGTTGGGGGGCTACCTGGTTGATCCTGCCAGTAGCATATGCTTGTTTCAAAGATTAAGCCATGCACGTGTAAGTACACACGGACGGTACAGTGAAACTGCGAATGGCTCATTAAATCAGTTATGGTTTCTTTGATCGCTCCAAACCGTTGACTCGGACAACTGTGGTAATTCTAGAGCTAATACGTGCAAAACCCCATGCGCCCGGACGGAACGGGTATAGGTAGGGCATGCGGCATCCAGGAGAGGATGTGGGATGGTGTGGGGCTTCCCTGGGGGAGCCGGGGAACGGAGCCCTCGCAGCACCGGGGACATGTGCGGGAGGAGCAGCTCGCTGTGCAGTGCGTGGTCCCGAAGCGGCAGGTGTCTGGAAAACACCCCTTGCACGGGGAGGGCGAGGTGACTGGCCTCCGGAGGATGCCACGGCCGCCCCCGTCTCACCAACCGCACCCAAGACGACACACAGGGTCGCTCGGGGAGATGGCGTGTGGGGGTGGGCCTATGCGGCGCCACCGTCTGGCTTAGACCTGCCTCCGCCGCGGGGGGTCCTCGACCCACCGGCGGGCAGGCACGAGGATTGGGAGAGGGGGGCTGGCCCTCGGGGTCCGCCGCGGCTCCGGCACTAACCCGGCGACGCGGAGGTCGTCGGCCTGGCCGTGTCGGCGTCGCCCTCCAGCGTAGTCCCTCTTCCCGCTCGCGCCCGTAACCTCAAAGGGATGCCCGAGCGGCTTTTCTTCCCAGGGCTTCTCCGCGCCCCGGGGGGCGGGAGCGCGGGGGAATCCCAGGTCGGCGTTTCACCGTACTCCCTACCTCTTGGCCCTCGTTCCTTCTCCCGTTCTCCATCTAACCCCTCGGCTCTGGGGTTTCCACTCTCCCTCTCTCGCTCTCTCTCTCCTTCTCCCTGCCGAGCCGCCTGGGAGGAAGAGGGTCGAGGGGGAAAGGCGACGGTCGGGCTGGGGCACACCGCACGGTGAGAACCCCCTTCGCCTGCCTCCACACCTCTGTCGTCCTCCCCACTGACGTAGGGGCTCGGGAAAAGACTGGAAATCGCGAAGCTCGGCAGTGGCGCGGAGACGCCACCCACCGCCGCCGCTGTCGCCACCGCCGCGGAGGCCGCCCTGTCGGACACGAGGGGCGGCATGGGCCTCCTCTGGCCGGGTACACATCTGGAAGAAAAGGGCCGCCCTCGGAGATAGTTGTGCTTCCCCGCACAGGGAGCGATTCGGACGACGGGCCCCCACGCCTTGGTGGGTGGGCACCATGCCGTTCACACGTGCGGGTCGTCGGACCGCTGCCTTCGCTTGGGTCGGGTAAAACTCCCCACGGCTCGGCCACCTCCACGGACGGGAGGCGAGGCCGGCGTGCGCGCCCAAAGATAGATGTCGAAAGCCCGGGGGTAGAGGAGGAAGGGGACCGCTCACCTTAAGCCGGCGCGGGCTCCAAAGCCCGGGCCAAGCGAGCGGCGCCACCTCCCCACCCGGGAGCGCTGCGCCAGATCGATCGGAGGAAGAGCAGGGGTGCGTGGAGGGACTTGTCCAAGTACGGAGGCTGCAAACCCCTGTCGTCGGGAGAAACGTGCCCACGAGTCCTGGAAGCGCGACTCGGGTACAGGCGCCCTTGCACGGTGAGAACCCCCTTCGCCTGCCTCCACACCTCTGTCATCCTCCCCACTGACATAGGGATCCGGGAAAAGACTGGAAAGCGCGAAGCTCGGCAGTGGCGCGGAGACGCCACCCACCACCGCTGCTGTCGCCACCGCCGCGGAGGCCGCCCTTTCGGACACGAGGGGCGGCGCGGGCCTCCGCTGGCCGGGTACACATCTGGAAGAAAAGGGCCGCCCTCGGAGAAGATCGTTGTGCATCCCCGCACAGGGAGCGATTCGGACGACGGGCCCCCACGCCTGGGTGGGTGGGCGCCCCGCCGTTAGCCCGTGCGGGTCGTCGGACCGCTGCCTTCGCTGGGGTCGGGTCAAACTCCCCACGGCTCGGCCACCTCCGCGGACGGGAGGCCGGCGTGCGCGCCCAAAGATAGGTGTCAAAAGCCTGGGGGTAGAGGAGGAAGGGGACCGCTCACCTTAGGCCGGCGCGGGCTCCAAAGCCCGGGCCGAGCGAGCGGCGCCACCTCCCCACCCGGGAGCGCTGCGCCAGATCGATCGGAGGAAGAGCAGGGGTGCGTGGAGGGACTTGCCCAAGTACGGAGGCTGCAAACCCCTGTCGTCGGGAGATAAGTGCCCACGAGTCCTGGAAGCGCGACTCGGGTACAGGCACCCTTGCACGGTGAGAACCCCCTTCGCCTGCCTCCACACCTCTGTCATCCTCCCCACTGACATAGGCATCCGGGAAAAGACTGGAAAGCGCGAAGCTCGGCAGTGGTGCGGAGACGCCACCCACCACCGCCGCTGTCGCCACCGCCGCGGAGGCCGCCCTTTCGGACACGAGGGGCGGCGCGGGCCTCCGCTGGCCGTGTACGCATCTGGAAGAAAAGGGCCGCCCTCGGAGATAGTTGTGCTTCCCCACACAGGGAGCGATTCGGACGACGGGCCCCCAGGCCTTGGTGGGTGGGCACCATGCCGTTAACACGTGCGGGTCGTCGGACCGCTGCCTTTGCTTGGGTCGGGTCAAACTCCCCACGGCTCGGCCACCTCCACGGACGGGAGGCGAGGCCGGCGTGCGCGCCCAAAGATAGGTGTCGAAAGCCCGGGGGTAGAGGAGAAAGGGGACCGCTCACCTTAAGCCGGCGCGGGCTCCAAAGCCCAGGTCGAGCGAGCGGCGCCACCTCCCCACCCGGGAGCGCTGCGCCAGATCGATCGGAGGAAGAGTAGGGGTGCATGTAGGGACTGGCCCACGTACGGAGGCTGCAAACCCCTGTCGTCGGGAGATACGTGCCCACGATTCCTGGAAGCGTGACTCGGGTACAGGCGCCCTTGCAGAGGGGGTACTGGATGTGGAACAGCACTGGGGTCGAAGCCACAAAAGCATCCGCCCTCATGGAGCCTCTCCTCAGCCTAAAAATCCAGATTTTAGCCTTGAGGCGCCCCCATGTGGAGAACCAGGGCCCATGGTGGGGGGGGGGGTCTGGCCAGGCTCACTTCAACCCAGGAACACCTCTCTGACTTGGGATAGGCGACCAGCAAAAGTACCCCCACGCAGCTGCGGAAGCCTGGGTTCAGCCAAGGTGCAGACCTCCAGCCGAACAGGGACTCATAGCCAAAACGCGTACCCGGGCCTACGGAGGTGAAAACCAGCTTAAATGAGTCGAAATGTGTCGGGGCTGAGAGGTACCTCTCTCTCATATACAGTTATATGAAAAAGTTTGGGCACCCCTATTAATCTTAAGCTTAATGTTTTATAAAAATTGGTGTTTTTGCAACAGCTATTTCAGTTTGATATATGTAATAACTGTTGGACACAGTAATGTTTCTGCCTTGAAATGAGGTTTATTGTACTAACAGAAAATGTGCAATCTGCATTCAAACAAAATTTGACAGGTGCATAAGTATGGGCACCTCACCAGAAAAGTGACATTAATATTTACTAGATCCTCCTTTTGCAAAAATAACAGTCTCTAGTCGCTTCCTGTAGCTTTTAATGATTTCCTGGATCCTGGATGAAGGTATTTTTGACCATTCCTCTTTACAAAACAATTCCAGTTCAGTTAAGTTTGATGGTCGCCGAGCATGGACAGCCCTCTTCACATGATCCCACAGATGTTCAATGATATTCAGGTCTGGGGACTGGGATGGCCATTCCAGAACATTGTAATTGTTCCTCTGCATGAATGCCTGAGTAGATTTGGAGCAGTGTTTTGGATCCATCCCTTGCGTAATGTCAACTTTGTCACTGATTCTTGAACATTATTGTCAAGAATCTGCTGATACTGAGTGGAATCCATGCGTCCCTCAACTTTAACAAGATTCCCGGTGCCGGCATTGGCCACACAGCCCCAAAGCATGATGGAACCTCCACCAAATTTTACTGTGGGTAGCAAGTGTTTTTCTTGGAATGCTGTGTTTTTTTGCCGCCATGCATAACGCCTTTTTGTATGACCAAACAACTCAATCTTGGTTTCATCAGTCCACAGGACCTTCTTCCAAAAAGAAATTGGCTTCTCCAAATGTGCTTTTGCATACCTCAGCCGACTCTGTTTGTGGCGTGCTTGCAGAAACGGCTTCTTTCACATCACTCTCCCATACAGCTTCTCCTTGTGCAAAGTGCGTTGTATAGTTGACCAATGCACTGTGACACCATCTGCAGCAAGTTGATGCTGCAGCTCTCTGGAGGTGGTCTGAGGATTGTCCTTGACTGATCTCACCATTCTTCTTCTCTGCCTTTCTGATGTTTTTCTTGGCCTGCCACTTCTGGCCTTAACAAGAACTGTCCCTGTGTTCTTCCATTTCCTTACTATGTTCCTCACAGTGGAAACTGACAGGTTAAATCTCTGAGACAGCTTTTTGTATCCTTCCCCTGAACAACTATGTTGAATAATCTTTGTTTTCAGATCATTTGACAGTTGTTTTGAGGAGCCCATGATGCCACTCTTCAGAGGAGATTCAAACAGGAGAACAACTTGCAAGTGGCCACTTTAAGTAGCTTTTCTCATGATTGCATACACCTGGCTATGAAGTTCAAAGCTCAATGAGGTTACAAAACCAAAAAAAGTGCTTTAGTAAGTCAGTAAAAAGTAGGTAGGAGTATTTAAAACAAGAAAATGATAAGGGTGCCCATACTTATGCACCTGTCAAATTTTGTTTGAATGCAGATTGCACATTTTCTGTTAGTACAATAAACCTCATTTCAAGGCAGAAACATTACTGTGTCCAACAGTTATTACATATATTAAACTGAAATAGCTGTTGCAAAAACACCAATTTTTATAAAACATTAAGCTTAAGATTAATAGGGGTGCCCAAACTTTTTCATATAACTGTATTCTGCCGGTGGTGTGCAAAACTGGGTCTTTGCATGGAGTGTCACCCTATACCCACTTTAGGGACGCATGCCAAAAAGTACCCGATCGCCTGGAACTGTCAGGCGGATTCGGCTCCCTGGAATTTCCTCATTCTGGTTCTTTTTCACTTTTTGTCTCTTTTTCGACATCTAGTGGGCAGGCTGCATTACTGCAACCGGGGACACCTCAAAACACTTGGAACTGGTGAGCGGATTCAATTTACCAACGTTTGGCGGGTCCTGGAAGTCAAAATTCTGACTTCTGAAAAAGACTAAGTATGAAGGACTCATCGGGCGAATCGCTCTGGAACTGAAATCGGATGCGCTCACTCACATTTTGCCCTCTCTGGAAGTCTGACACAAGTTGAAAAATTTTCTAAGTCCGCAAAAAAATTTTTTCAACTTTTATTCAATTTTCCCCCCGTGGGATATATATTTTACCCACACATTTGGAGCCCTCCTGGGATGCCCTATAACATAGTATTCCCTCATTTAGCGGAGATTTTCACAAAAAAGTGAAATTTTCAAAGAGTCAGAAATTTGCCCAAAAAACGACTAAGTATGAAGGACTCATCGGGAGTCGAAATGTGTCGGGGCTGAGAGGTACCTCTCTCTCATATATTCTTCCGGTGGTCTGCAAAACTGAGTATTTGCATGGAGTGTCACCCTATACCCTCTACAGGGACACTTGCAAAAAAGTGTCCCATCGCTTGGTAGTGTCACCTGGATTCGGCTCACAAGAATTTCCTCATTCTGGCTCTTTTTTACTTTTTGCCTCTTTGGCAACATCTAGTGGGTAGACTGCATTACTGCAACCGGGGACAGTTTTTCAACTTTTTTTCAATTTTACCCCCGTGGGATATATATTTCACCCACACATTTGGAACTCTCCTGGGGTACCCTCACACATATTATCTCGTTTGAGGTATACCCTCTGGCTCGAGATTAAGTTTTTTTTTCTTTTTCAGTGGTTCAAAGTCTATGCAGAACATATCAGACCTGTCATTGCTGCTGGCCGAGAAATCGCAAACTTTTTTCTGACGTGTACCGGGAAGGTCGTAATGAACCCATCCGCTGCTCTCCGGCGTTATCATGAAAGGTGGGGGAAGAATATCCAGTGTAAATTATCATATGCAGCTACAGGCACTGATTGTTTTTCCTCCACAGCTACAGCCTTCCACATGTTACCAGCCATTTTGTACGACGTGTATGTGAAACGTGGACTCTCTCACGATATTCCGAAAAACACTTATTCGCACGATATCTGGCGCACACAAATGGTATGGCTGAGAAAGTTTACCGGGAGAAAGCACTTGTGGATATGTGTCGTGCCCATGAATTGGTAATAAATTCGGGGCAGGCTGTTGGAGACGACAGCCAGGCTGATGGAGCCGAAAGGCTGGCTGATGGAGACGACAGCCAGGTTGATGGAGACGACAGGCGGGTTGATGGATACGACAGCCAGGCTGATGGAGCCAACAGGCTGGCTGATGGAGACGACAGGCGGGTTGATGGATACGACAGCCAGGCTGATGGAGCCAACAGGCTGGCTGATGGAGACGACAGCCAGGTTGATGGAGACGACAGGCAGGCTGATGGAGACGACAGCCAGGTTGATGGAGACGACAGGCTGGCTGATGGAGACGACAGCCAGGTTGATGGAGACGACAGGCGGACTGATGGAGACGACAGTCAGCCACCTGTATTGGCTTCCACCAGTCATTCAGAGAACCAGCAAGCAGACAATATGGAAATCATGAGGCCGATAGCGAAGCCTATTGAGCAGCTAGGCTTAAACACCTTTCGGCTCATCCCAATTAGGTGCACCAAACCAGTGTAAAACTGAGAAAAATTACAACCAATAATAAAGTCATTCAAATGTTCGTCTGCACTTTTATTCCAACCGTAGAATACACATTTCACCCACACTTTTGGAACTCTTTCAGGGTGCTCTCACACATATATTTCCCTCTCTATAGTGGAAGACTGGGGCCCTCAGCCCAAAAGTTCTGGAACTGTTCCTGGACACCGCAGAACTATTAAGCCCTCCATCCACTTCCACAAGGCGAATATTAAGCCCTCCACCGACTTGCACGGGGGCGACTATTAAGCCCCCTTCCGGGCGACTATTAAGCCCCCTTCCGAATACATCTAGTCGCAGGCGGAGGCTTTTTGGCGTG
>NW_027362772.1:320721905-320726905 GCF_046119375.1 Phyllobates terribilis
GCACATGGAGCGATTCGGACGACGGGCCCCCACGCCTGGGTGGGTGGGCGCCCCGCCGTTAGCCCGTGTGGGTCGTCGGACCGCTGCCTTCACTGGGGTCGGGTCAAACTCCCCACGGCTCGGCCACCTCCGCGGATGGGAGGCCGGCGTGCGCGCCCAAAGATAGGTGTCAAAAGCCCGGGGGTAGAGGAGGAAGGGGACCGCTCACCTTAAGCCGGCGCGGGCTCCAAAGCCCGGGCTGAGCGAGCGGCGCCACCTCCCCACCCGGGAGCACTGCGCCAGATCGATCGGAGGAAGAGCAGGGGTGCGTGGAGGGACTTGCCCAAGTACGGAGGCTGCAAACCCCTGTCGTCGGGAGATACGTGCCCACGAGTCCTGGAAGCGTGACTCGGGTACAGGCGCCCTTGCACAGTGAGAACCCCCTTCGCCTGCCTCCACACCTCTGTCGTCCTCCTCACTGACATAGGGATCCTGGAAAAGACTGGAAAGCGCAAAGCTCGGCAGTGGCGCGGAGACGCCACCCACCACCGCCGCTGTCGCCACCGCCGCGGAGGCCGCCCTTTCGGACACGAGGGGCGGCGCGGGCCTCCGCTGGCCGTGTACGCATCTGGAAGAAAAGGGCCGCCCTCGGAGATCGTTGTGCTTCCCCGCACAGGGAGCGATTCGGACGACGGGCCCCCACGCCTTGGTGGGTGGGCACCATGCCGTTCGCACGTGCTGGTCGTCGGACCGCTGCCTTCGCTTGGGTCGGGTAAAACTCCCCACGGCTAGGCCACCTCCACGGACGGGAGGCGAGGCCGGCTTGCGCGCCCAAAGATAGGTGTCGAAAGCACAGGGGTAGAGGAGGAAGGGGACCGCTCACCTTAAGCCAGCGCGGGTTCCAAAGCCCGGGCCGAGCGAGCGGCGCCACCTCCCCACCCGGGAGCGCTGCGCCAGATCGATCGGAGGAAGAGCAGGGGTGCATGGAGGGACTGGCCCAAGTACGGAGGCTGCAAACCCCTGTCGTCGGGAGATACGTGCCCACGAGTCCTGGAAGCGCGACTTGGGTACAGGCGCCCTTGCACGGTGAGAACCCCCTTCGCCTGCCTCCACACCTCTGTCATCCTCCCCACTGACATAGGTATCCGGGAAAAGACTGGAAAGCCCGACGCTCGGCAGTGGCGCGGAGACGCCACCCACCACCGCCGCTGTCGCCACCGCCGCGGAGGCCGCCCTTTCGGACACGAGGGGTGGCGCGGGCCTCCACTGGCCGTGTACGAATCTGGAAGAAAAGGGCCGCCCTCGTAGATAGTTGTGCTTCCCCGCACAGGGAGCGATTCTGACGACGGGCCCCCACGCCTTGGTGGGTGGGCACCATGCCGTTCGCACGTGCGGGTCGTCGGACCGCTGCCTTCGCTTGGGTCGGGTAAAACTCCCCACGGCTCGGCCACCTCCACGGACGGGAGGCGAGGCCGGCGTGCGCGCCCAAAGATAGGTGTCGAAAGCCCGGGGGTAGAGGAGGAAGGGTACCGCTCACCTTAAGCCGGCGCGGGCTCCAAAGCCCGGGCCGAGCGAGCGGCGCCACCTCCCCACCCGGGAGCGCTGCGCCAGATCGATCGGAGGAAGAGCAGGTGTGCGTGGAGGGACTTGCCCAAGTACGGAGGCTGCAAACCCCTGTCGTCGGGAGATACGTGCCCACGAGTCCTGGAAGCGCGACTCGGGTACAGGCGCCCTTGCACAGTGAGAACCCCCTTCGCCTGCCTCCACATCTCTGTCGTCCTCCCCACTGACATAGGGATCCGGGAAAAGACTGGAAAGCGCGAAGCTCGGCAGTGGCGCGGAGACGCCACCCACCACCGCTGCTGTCGCCACCGCCGCGTAGGCCGCCTTTTCCGACACGAGAGCCGGCGCGGGCTCCAAAGCCCGGGCCGAGCGAGCGGCGTCACCTCCCCACCCGGGAGCGCTGCGCCATATCGATCAGAGGAAGAGCAGGGGTGCGTGGAGGGACTTGCCCAA
Organism: Phyllobates terribilis; assembly: GCF_046119375.1. NCBI lineage: Eukaryota > Metazoa > Chordata > Amphibia > Anura > Dendrobatidae > Phyllobates > Phyllobates terribilis. Next base: position 320,723,901 of record NW_027362772.1, read on the forward strand.
GTACGGAGGCAGCAAACCCCTGTCGTCGGGAGATACGTGCCCACGATTCCTGGAAGCACGACTCGGGTACAGGCGCCCTTGCAGAGGGGGTACTGGATGTGGAACAGCACTGGGGTCGAAGCCACAAAAGCATCCGCCCTCATGGAGCCTCTCCTCGGCCTAAAAATGCAGATTTTAGCCTTCAGGCGCCCCCATGTGGAGAACCAGGGCCCACGGGGGGGGGGGGGGTCTGGCCAGGCTCACTTCAACCCAGGAACACCTCTCTGACTTGGAATATTCGACCAGCAAAAGTCCCCCCACGCAGCTGCGGAAGCCTGGGTTCAGCCAAGGTGCAGACCTCCAGCCGAACAGGGACTCATAGCCAAAACGCGTAGCCGGGCCTACGGAGGTGAAAACCAGCTTAAATGAGTCGAAATGTGTCGGGGCTGAGAGGTACCTCTCTCTCATATATTCTGCCGGTGGTGTGCAAAACTGGGTCTTTGCATGGAGTGTCACCCTATACCCACTTTAGGTACGCATGCCAAAAAGTACCCGATCGCCTGGAACTGTCAGGCGGATTCGGCTCCCTGGAATTTCCTCATTCTGGTTCTTTTTCACTTTTTGTCTCTTTTTCGACATCTAGTGGGCAGGCTGCATTACTGCAACCGGGGACACCTCAAAACACTTGGAACTGGTGAGCGGATTCAATTTACCAACGTTTGGCGGGTCCTGGAAGTCAAAATTCCGACTTCTGAAAAAGACTAAGTATGAAGGACTCATCGGGCGAATCGCTCTGGAACTGAAATCGGATGCGCTCACTCACATTTTCCCCTCTCTGGAAGTCTGACACAAGTTGAAAAATTTTCTAAGTCCACAAAAAAAATTTTTTCAACTTTTTTTCAATTCCCCCCCCGTGGGATATATATTTTACCCACACATTTGGAGCCCTCCTGGGATGCCCTATAACATAGTATTCCCTCATTTAGCGGAAATTTTCGCAAAAAAGTGAAATTTTCAAAGAGTCAGAAATTTGCCAAAAAAACGACTAAGTATGAAGGACTCATCGGGAGTCGAAATGTGTCGGGGCTGAGAGGTACCTCTCTCTCATATATTCTTCCGGTGGTCTGCAAAACTGAGTATTTGCATGGAGTGTCACCCTATACCCTCTACAGGGACACTTGCAAAAAAGTGTCCCATCGCTTGGTAGTGTCACCTGGATTCGGCTCACAAAATTTCCTCATTCTGGCTCTTTTTTACTTTTTGCCTCTTTGGCAACATCTAGTGGGTAGACTGCATTACTGCAACCGGGGACAGTTTTTCAACTTTTTTTCAATTTTACCCCCGTGGGATATATATTTCACCCACACATTTGGAACTCTCTTGGGATACCCTCACACATATTATTCCCTCATTTACTGGATATTTTCCCAAAAAAGTGAAATTTTCTAAAAGTCAGAAATTTGGCTGAAAACGACTAAGTGTGAAGGACTCATCGGGCAAATTGCTCTGGAACTGAAATCGGATGCGCTCACTGACATTTCCTAACTCTCTGGAAGTTTCCTGCACACAGATATTTCCCATAAGCTAACCTCGCAAACCAAATGTCTGAAAATGAGGTTCCTCTCATATAGCGCAATAGAACAAACGTATATGAGATAGGTTAGGGTTAGGGGTTAGGGTTAGGGGTTAGGGTTAGGGGTTAGGGTTAGGGGGGTTAGGGGTTAGGGTTAGGGTTAGGGGGTTAGGGTTAGGGTTAGGGGTTAGGGTTAGGGTTAGGGGTTAGGGTTAGGGGTTAGGGTTAGGGTTAGGGGTTAGGGTTAGGGTTAGGTTTTTCCCGTCAACACTGCTGATGATTTTCAACCGTGCAGGTGGCATCCTTATGGCTGCCTCAACCCCTGTGATGCCGTATAGAAGATACGGAGGAATATATCCAGGTTTGAATATTTCCAGCAGCACTACAGGTGATTTGCACCCGTGCGAGCGACTCATCACCTGTTACGCGAGAGCAGTGATTAGCCCCTAGAGCGGAAACTAATCAGCCGAGCGGCTGATGCAGCCTGGATGTGTGCGGCAGAAATTCAGATCACCTCCGGTGCAGATGCAAGGACTTTAAAGCTCCGTTTGGCTGCGGGAAACGTGTCGCTATGAAGCGGTAAGTAAAAGGCATCCGTCGCCCACATATAGGTGTATGTAACCGCCACACAAGGCTGCGGCGGACCCCATGTTGCAGGGTTGTAAAACCGCGGTGATCGTTTGTATTATTTCCCCACATCCACCAACGTACACCGCTGACATGCCCCATATGCCACAGGGTGACGAAATACCTGTCCACACATCTGAGAAGGGTGTGCATGAGGTCCGAAAGCAGCTCGGAGATAAAAACAAACTTGGCTATCGCCAAAGATCGACTTAGACTTGTTGCGGCTAAAGGCACATCTATAGCATTCAGCGAGCTCAAGCCTCTGCAATCCCTGGAAGATACGGTAGCATTTGTAGAAAGTCGTGGGTATTTTATAGTGAACAAACCTGCATTTCAGTTAGACCACATACCGCTGACCTTTGAAGGACAGACCCAGGCGCCAACAGACTATTTACCCCCCTGCTACGTGCCCCCTGTGGACTCAGATTCACATATGATGGACGCGCTTGTTCCTGAACAGTCTCCAGACCATTTTGAGGGAGCCACATGCCCCGAGTCGGACCCCTTTGAGGCCATGGACGGCAGCACACAAAACATTCAGTCTAGGCGATGGAAAAATGAAAGCTCCCTGGCTAGAACGGCCGCCGGCTTGTATATGCGTCACTCAGTAAATAGCCCCATGTTGAAGAGCTTCTGCACATATTTGACAGTAACCCGTGGGGTCCCTAATTGTAACCAGGAGGTATCAAATGTCGCTCGGTTTCTTTTCTTTATCAACCCACGATTTATAACTCTGGAGTACTTAACCAAACCCACAAAAGTGAATGATTTTTTTAAAAAACTTAGCAGCCTCAAACTATCGAACCAGACCTCCCTCAAAATACTG
>NW_027362772.1:320744405-320746905 GCF_046119375.1 Phyllobates terribilis
GGGTTAGGGTTAGGGTTAGGGTTAGGGTTAGGGTTAGGGTTAGGGTTAGGGTTAGGGTTAGGGTTAGGGTTAGGGTTAGGGTTAGGGTTAGGGTTAGGGTTAGGGTTAGGGTTAGGGTTAGGGTTAGGGTTAGGGTTAGGGTTAGGGTTAGGGTTAGGGTTAGGTTAGGGTTAGGGTTAGGGTTAGGGTTAGGGTTAGGGTTAGGGTTAGGGTTAGGGTTAGGGTTAGGGTTAGGGTTAGGGTTAGGGTTAGGGTTAGGGTTAGGGTTAGGGTTAGGGTTAGGGTTAGGGTTAGGGTTAGGGTTAGGGTTAGGGTTAGGGTTAGGGTTAGGGTTAGGGTTAGGGTTAGGGTTAGGGTTAGGGTTAGGGTTAGGGTTAGGGTTAGGGTTAGGGTTAGGGTTAGGGTTAGGGTTAGGGTTAGGGTTAGGGTTAGGGTTAGGGTTAGGGTTAGGGTTAGGGTTAGGGTTAGGGTTAGGGTTAGGGTTAGGGTTAGGGTTAGGGTTAGGGTTAGGGTTGGGTTAGGGTTGGTTAGGGTTAGGGTTAGGGTTAGGGTTAGGGTTAGGGGTTAGGGTTAGGGTTAGGGTTAGGGTTAGGGTTAGGGTTAGGGTTAGGGTTAGGGTTAGGGTTAGGGTTAGGGTTAGGGTTAGGGTTAGGGTTAGGGTTAGGGTTAGGGTTAGGGTTAGGGTTAGGGTTAGGGTTAGGGTTAGGGTTAGGGTTAGGGTTAGGGTTAGGGTTAGGGTTAGGGTTAGGGTTAGGGTTAGGGTTAGGGTTAGGGTTAGGGTTAGGGTTAGGGTTAGGGTTAGGGTTAGGGTTAGGGTTAGGGTTAGGGTTAGGGTTAGGGTTAGGGTTAGGGTTAGGGTTAGGGTTAGGGTTAGGGTTAGGGTTAGGGTTAGGGTTAGGGTTAGGGTTAGGGTTAGGGTTAGGGTTAGGGTTAGGGTTAGGGTTAGGGTTAGGGTTAGGGTTAGGGTTAGGGTTAGGGTTAGGGTTAGGTTAGGGTTAGGGTTAGGGTTAGGGTTAGGGTTAGGGTTAGGGTTAGGGTTAGGGTTAGGGTTAGGGTTAGGGTTAGGGTTAGGGTTAGGGTTAGGGTTAGGGTTAGGGTTAGGTTAGGGTTAGGGTTAGGGTTAGGTTAGGGTTAGGGTTAGGGTTAGGGTTAGGGTTAGGGTTAGGGTTAGGTTAGGGTTAGGGTTAGGGTTAGGGTTAGGGTTAGGGTTAGGGTTAGGGTTAGGGTTAGGGTTAGGGTTAGGGTTAGGGTTAGGGTTAGGGTTAGGGTTAGGGTTAGGGTTAGGGTTAGGGTTAGGGTTAGGGTTAGGGTTAGGGTTAGGGTTAGGGTTAGGGTTAGGGTTAGGGTTAGGGTTAGGGTTAGGGTTAGGGTTAGGGTTAGGGTTAGGGTTAGGGTTAGGGTTAGGGTTAGGGTTAGGGTTAGGGTTAGGGTTAGGGTTAGGGTTAGGGTTAGGGTTAGGGTTAGGGTTAGGGTTAGGGTTAGGGTTAGGGTTAGGGTTAGGGTTAGGGTTAGGGTTAGGGTTAGGGTTAGGGTTAGGGTTAGGGTTAGGGTTAGGGTTAGGGTTAGGGTTAGGGTTAGGGTTAGGGTTAGGGTTAGGGTTAGGGTTAGGGTTAGGGTTAGGTTAGGGTTAGGGTTAGGGTTAGGGTTAGGGTTAGGGTTAGGGTTAGGGTTAGGGTTAGGGTTAGGGTTAGGGTTAGGGTTAGGGTTAGGGTTAGGGTTAGGGTTAGGGTTAGGGTTAGGGTTAGGGTTAGGGTTAGGGTTAGGGTTAGGGTTAGGGTTAGGGTTAGGGTTAGGGTTAGGGTTAGGGTTAGGGTTAGGGTTAGGGTTAGGGTTAGGGTTAGGGTTAGGGTTAGGGTTAGGGTTAGGGTTAGGGTTAGGGTTAGGGTTAGGGTTAGGGTTAGGGTTAGGGTTAGGGTTAGGGTTAGGGTTAGGGTTAGGGTTAGGGTTAGGGTTAGGGTTAGGGTTAGGGTTAGGGTTAGGGTTAGGGTTAGGGTTAGGGTTAGGGTTAGGGTTAGGGTTAGGGTTAGGGTTAGGGTTAGGGTTAGGGTTAGGGTTAGGGTTAGGGTTAGGGTTAGGGTTAGGGTTAGGGTTAGGGTTAGGGTTAGGGTTAGGGTTAGGGTTAGGGTTAGGGTTAGGGTTAGGGTTAGGGTTAGGGTTAGGGTTAGGGTTAGGGTTAGGGTTAGGGTTAGGGTTAGGGTTAGGGTTAGGGTTAGGGTTAGGGTTAGGGTTAGGGTTAGGGTTAGGGTTAGGGTTAGGGTTAGGGTTAGGGTTAGGGTTAGGGTTAGGGTTAGGGTTAGGGTTAGGTTAGGGTTAGGGTTAGGGTTAGGGTTAGGGTTAGGGTTAGGGTTAGGGTTAGGGTTAGGGTTAGGGTTAGGGTTAGGGTTAGGGTTAGGGTTAGGGTTAGGGTTAGGGTTAGGGTTAGGGTTAGGGTTAGGGTTAGGGTTAGGGTTAGGGTTAGGGTTAGGGTTAGGGTTAGGGTTAGGGTTAGGGTTAGGGTTAG